>NC_137816.1:46227243-46524743 GCF_963921795.1 Nannobrachium achirus
AGATGAACAGCAAGACGGTGACCAGCACCATGCTGGGGGTGTTCCGTGAGGACCCCAAGACACGCGACGAGTTCCTCACCCTCATCAGGAGTTGAGGGGGGGTCTGGTCTGCGGGTTCTATGTCAGGGGTCTTCAACAGGGGGTTCGGGACCCCTAGGGGGTTCTCAGAGTTACTACAGGAGGTCCTCCAAATCTATGTGTGATAGAAATGTGTGATGTTTTTTCCCCCCATTTTTTATATTAACCACTTGAACCCTAGTGTCCATATTCTGAGAACGTTAGCCAAAAATAGCAGATCTACAAGCTCTCACAGCGCGAGGCGTTGTGAGCTTGTAGATTGGCTATTTTTGGCAAAGAGCTTTGGAGGGGGAAAATAGCAGACTAAGTAAAGTGAAAAGTCAAGTTTATTAAGTATTGACATTTCGAGTGGTTAAATATCTGAAAACCCACATTAACATGAATCCAAAATATACTGATGATCGTGCTGTCAAACAATGAAACTATTTATGAAAAGGTTGTGGCCGTCCCTGCTTCATCTCTCTCTCAACTAAGGGGTCCTTGGCCTGAAAATGTTGAAGACCCCTGCTCTATATCAACAAAAAAACATTCATTCCTTAACACTCTTGTCACCTTGTCTATCCTTCTGTCTCTGTCTTTCTCTCTCCTCCGGTTGCCTGTAGGTAGTCTCACGTGGCCAGACTGCTGTCTCCCACAATTTGCAAATTATGCTCCTGTCATACAGTCTGGGAGACAGAAGTTCTAATCACGAGTATCCGGCATGACAAGCGATAAAGCGGATGTGAAGCCTCCTCCCCACTTGTGTTTCGTTTTTAACAGTTTTTAACTCCAAAATGTTCATTTTCGGGAAAATGAACTCAAGTGGAGTTAGGAAGTTTTGACCGGAGGGCTTTTTACTACTTTTCATTGGTTCAATATTATTTTAACCAACACACAGACGTAAAGGGTGTTCAATAGCACATATTTATGAAAAAAAGAAAGGGCCAATCGGGTGGAGTTAGCTGGTTTGGCAGAAAGTGTGGAGGTAGGAGGTTTTGTCCCAAGCTTTCCATTGGTTCAATGTTATTTCAACCAACACTCAGCTGTAAAGGGTGTTCAATAGCCCTGATTTATGCCAAATAATCTAAAACCTCAAAAATGGAGTTAAGAGGTTTTGGCCAGACAGTGACGATATATTGCTGCTTATCAGAAATTATATTTTTAAATATATTTTTGTGAACGGAAATGGCAGCTTCTGTTACTCGGATTTCAGGAGGTGTAGTTCCATCCATACTCTATATAGCATTCGGAGATTGTAGAATAGTTGTCTGGCTACGTGAGACTACCGGTATGGGGTTACCTCATCTATGCTGCCATGTAACCCGTGTGTTTGTATGTGCGTGCATGTGCGTGCGTATGTTTTTTTTCCCCTCTATTATGCTTGTGTGTACATGTTGTTTTTTCTATATACGTATATCGATATTCTGTGCTATCACACAATGGCAAAGCTGTGTGTTTTTGTACTTGTCATCATCGCCTAGTCATTTTGGGATAATCCAGTCGTGTGACTTGACTGTGAGCCCATTATTGTCTGCTTCAAAAGGTGAATGTGAACTTTCCACAGATAGCGTGGTGGAGGCTGGAGACGGTCCTGTTCCGTGTTGATTCACAGCTTTGTTTGCTGTAGCAGACGCGGTGCAGACTTTGTCCCAGTGAACCTGTGATGTCTGCTGTTGTGTGTGACTGTGTGTGTTTGTGTGTGTGTGTATTTTAAATCAAATACGCACACAAAAACATGCAGAGCTATTAAGTTCCATGACATTAAATGAGAAGTGGTATCTGAGAAATTACCTGTCCCTTCTGAAACGCAAGTGTGTCTTTTACACTTGGAATCACATGTTTACACGATTATGACATTTTACATGACAATTAATTATCACTCAAATAATTGCGATTAACGATTTAATTGTGTTTTTGTAGTTGACAGTTACATTTCTGTTTGGCTTTTAGCTCACAACGCGGCACATTTGTAGATCGGCTATTCCCACAATTTACTGTACTGTACTTAAAGTACAGTTTTGAGGTATTTGTACTTTACTTGAGTATTCCCAATTACTTCTACTCCACTACATCTCGAATCCAAATATTGTATTTTACTCCACTACAATTATTTGAAAACTTTAGTTACTAGTTACTTTGCAGATATGAATTATTATATTATAAAACATGCATTAATTCACTTTAGCCCTATTCTACAAGCTCACAGCGCGTCGTATCGCGGCAACGCGTTGTGAGCTTGTAGATCTGCTATTTTCAAACATTTTGTACTACTTTTGGTACTTTAAGTATATTTTCATGCCAATACTTTTGTACTTTTATTTAAGTACATTTTGAATTCTGGGACTTTTACTTATAAGGCTGCACCCCACACCAAAGTACCTATGAGAATGGATTCCCCATTCCGCCAATGCATTTCAATGAGAATGGAGAGGTTTTTTTTTTCTTTTTTTTCGCAGTTACTATCAAAACCTCCACCGGCTGTGTGTCAGTCTGTCAGTCAGTCAGTCAGTCATGTCACGTTACACTATTCCCCTACTCATCTCTGCCACCGTTGCCCCTATCCATGCCAAACTTTGCACACACCACTCATTTCTCACATGGCCCTCTTCTAGCACCACCATCAGACCGATTTTTGCAAAACACATTTTTTTGGACACTGCTCCTACAGATTTTGCCCTAAAATCACGCAAAGCAGTACACAGTATGTCTAGAGTAGACTCATGTCATCAACATGGATCTGTCCCATTTAGCGCCACCATCAGGACGATTTTTTCAAACACGTTATTGGACACTGCTGACCTGACGGTCTCCCGATTAGGGAGTCTTACTGGTAGGTACTTTGGTGTGGGTGCAGCCTAACAGAGTAGGCTATTTCTGTACTGCAGTATTGATAATTTTACTTGAGTAAAAAAATGTGAGTGCTTTTTCCACCACTGCAGAGATATATAAAGCACACGCGTTATGTCCGGTGGTATAATGGTGATAATGTTTACGTTTTTTTACGTTACGGTGTTGTACCTGCGTGTGAGAAATGGTAGCTTTGCTGAATGCTTAGCTTTTGCTGAACTGATGCCACTGTAAGGCCGCTCTGCTGTAGGCCTACATTCCTAGCTCAACATATCATTTGCGTCCTGGAAAACTCTTGAAGCTCTGTTCTCCACTTAACCACTTAAACCCACTAGTCGTGGTAAAACGCTTTGTTCTGTCTACACCACCAAGTCTCTTTGCCAAAAATAGCTGATCTATAAGCTCACAGTCAGTGTAGATTGTTTATTCCCCCCCCCCCCTCCGAATAAGGATGCTGGGGTTCAAGTGCTTAAAGGGGAATACCACTCATTTTCAACATTGAACTATGTCATTTTGGAGTTGTTGTGTGGAAATAAGAAAAAAGCCCCCCCCCCCCCCAAACCCCACAATCAAGTGGGAGTGGTATTCCCCTTTAAGTCCGAAGTTATAGACCAAAACAGAATGTTAATTCTGTTAATTAATTCCATTTCATGTGCCCTGTGGCTGTGGGGGACTGTGCTCCTCTAATTAAGTAATTAGAAAATGAATCAATATTCTTGAAAAGTCAGACTCAGACTTCAGTGGGTTCCAGGGGGTCCCTAATACAATTATTTGACATCAAAATCAGTTCAACCACATTAACTCTATATATACTTTGCCTATTTACACGCCGCAAGGTGACACATTGTGAGCTTGCAGAACAGCTGTTTTCAAAACTTCTTGAAAATGTGAGGAATGAGGAATATTTCTGAAACATTGTGACAGCACAACTCATGTGTCCCTGGCACAAAATCTTCTCAGATGTGGGTCCGTGGCCACTTACATACTTGACATGAAATATGTTTGAGAACCACTGTGTGCACATTGCTTTCTGTTGTCAGTGGAAGAATACCATTCATGTACTGTAGTCAATGTGGAAAAGGTTTTGTGTGTGTGGTGATTTGTAGCTATATCCATATTATTTGACCTTTTTTTTGACATTTCAA
The DNA here is from genome assembly GCF_963921795.1 of Nannobrachium achirus. Classification (NCBI taxonomy): domain Eukaryota; kingdom Metazoa; phylum Chordata; class Actinopteri; order Myctophiformes; family Myctophidae; genus Nannobrachium; species Nannobrachium achirus. The sequence goes on from NC_137816.1 coordinate 46,231,293, forward strand.
TTAAATATAGTGCTCCCAGACTGAAAGTCTTAGCCTCTGTATACACAGTAATATCTTTGTCAAAGAAGGTACAGACGGAACCATATATGGACCTTTCTAGGGACCATGTGGTTCCATTTCAGAATCACAATCATCACATCAAAGGTTTACATGTGTAAAGGTGGTGAAATTATTATCATTTTTACACAAATTAACACTGAGGACAGTTCATTTATCACTGGGGGTTCTGTCTATGTATGTACAGTATGTTATTTGTGTGTGTGTGTGTGTGTGTGTGTGTGTGTGTGTGTGTGTGTGTGTGTGTGTGTGTGTGTGTGTGTGCGTGCGTGTGTCGGATGGGGAGAAGATGAGCGTTATAGCAGAATAGACCGGTCTTCTCTTATTATCTGTGGCCTTGTTGAGAAGGGTGGTCAGTGCTGTTGGCCCCCCTACACCACTATTGTATTGTACCGTGTTCGTTTCAAATACTTTTTATCAAAGGACAACGAATAAAGCTATACATGTATGACAACCGTTCTCGTGAGTGACTGCTGAGTGCATGTTCACAGAAAACATAGTCTCGTGTGGCCAGACTGTTTCCTTCCACAGTTTTCAAATGCTCCCTTCATACAATCTGGGAGACGGAAGTTCTAATCGTGAGTATCCACCGTGAGAAGCGATAAACCGGATGTGAAGAAATGTGTTCGATGTTTTTTACAGTCGAACACATTTCTCCTAATATAAATACAAATCATCTAAGCACGTTTAGCTTGCTGCTTAGCAGAAATTATATTTTAAACTATATTTTCGTAAACGGAAATGCCAGTTTCTGTTTATACTCAGATTTCAGGAGGTGTAGTTCCAGACTCTATATAGCAGGGGTCTTCAACGTTTTCAGGCCGGGGACCCCCAAACTGATGGGGAGATGGAGCAGGGACCCCCTACCACCTCGTAGGGTGGGGGGGTCGGGGCTACGACATATTTTTTATTTTAAACATGTACAAGTTACAGCGAGCAGGGTGGGCCGTACCACTACCATTTCTAAACATACTACTTATTAACTGACAACCGATGTCAATATCAACAATCTGTCAATTGCATAGTAATCATGTATTCAAGCTATTCAAAATGGATAGAATTATGATTTATTTTTTAACATAAATGAAAAAAAAAAAAAAAAAAACATTTTTTGAAATCTTTTTTTTTTTTTTTTTTTTTAAGCAATAATTTCGTGGACCCCCTGCAGTACCTCCGCGGACCCCCTAGGGGTCGCGGACCCCCTGTTGAAGACCCCTGCTATATAGCATTCAGAGATTGTGGAATCTTTTTCTGTAGTCTGGCTACGCGAGACTACAGAAAACATTTTGACTTAAGTTTTCCCCCCAAGTAGTACCCAGTTCTCCCCCCCCAAAAAACAGGGCCGGTTCTTTCTCCTGAACGTTGCCAAATTCTCTCAACTGCCCAGTTCTCTGCTTACTGTATTGCATAACTACGTTCACAAACCGTGAAGCACAGAGGTCTAAAATGAAGGAATTATTTGGTGGAACTTTACATTGTGTTCACCATTCAGAGGGTTAGAGAATGGTGGGATGTAGCAGGGCCAGTGGTGGAAAGTAACTAAGTACATTCACTTATATTGTACTTTTACTCGCTAGAATTACTTGACAACTTTAGTTACTAGTTACTTTGTAGATTTAGATTATTATTACAAAACATACATAACCACTTCAGTCCTGGTATATGCTATACATTTTGGCTGTTTTGTGAAATGGGAAATGGGATATTCTGCATAATGAATGCTTTCTACTTGTACATTTTGATATCAATACTTTACTCAAGTACATTTTTAATTTCTGACTTTTACCTGAAAGGGAACAGTCACACACAAATGGTTTCCAGCTGATAAGCGGATTCTGCCAATGCATTTCAATGGGAATGAAGCAGATTATTATCATTTTTTTTTTTTTTGAGAAATCTGCCATTTGCGGATTCCTCCATTCCCACTGAAATATACATTGTCAGAATCCACTTATCAGCTGGCAACCATACTTTGATGTGACTGTACCCTAACAGAGTAGACTATTTCTACATTGCAGTATTGATACTTGTAATAAAGCAGGAGTCTTCAATGTTTTCAGGCCAAGGACCCCTTAGTTGAGAGAGAGAGATGAAGCAGGGACCCCCACAACCTGTTCATGAATTCCTTAATCGTTTGACAGCACAATCATCAGTATATTTTGAATTCATGTAAATTTGTGTTTTCAGATATTTAACGACTTGAACCGTCAATACCTAATAAACTTGACCTTTCACTCTGTACTTGGTGAGCTCTTTCCCCCCTCTCCACCAAACCTTTGCCAAAAATAGCCGATCTACAACGCCTGCGAGGCGTTGTGAGCTTGTAGATCTGCTATTTTTGGCTAAAGTTCTCAGAATATGGGCGTTAGGGTTCAAGTGGTTTGTATAAAAAAGGGGGAAAAACAAGTTTGTATTGAAGGACCCCCTGTAGGCCTGTAGTAACTCTGAGGACCACCTAGGGGTCCCGGACCCCCTGTTGAAGACCCCTGTACTAAAGTAAAAAAGTAAAACAACGTGTGTTCCACCACTTAGGAATGTGCTGGTGGAACTTTACATTGTGTTCTGTAAGCATTCTGAGGGTTACAGAACAGAATGGTGGGGTGCAGCAGCAGGCAGGCGGGCCAGGGGGAATGACTCAGCTGAAAACCTGACATTCTGAGGGTACAGAACATAATGGTGGGGTGCAGCAGCAGGCAGGCGGGCCAGGGGGAATGACTCAGCTGAAAACCTGACATTCTGAGGGGTACAGAACATAATGGTGGGGTGCAGCAGCAGCCAGCAGGGCCAGGGGGAATGACTCAGCTGAAAACCTTACATGTGGATCATGATCACATTCCATTCCACCGCACGTCACCCACCCTCTGCTTGCCTTGATTCTACAATGAACACATGCTGAGCTTTTATGGAGCCAGTGTGACGGCACTCACGGCAGGTACCAACTTGATATATCCTCAAGATGCATCTCTGTTCTTAGAGGTGGAACTATGTATTTTTACGCAAGAACTGTACTTAAGTCAGTGCCCATACCCTAAAGGGCCTTTCTGTGTGGAGTTTGCATGTACTGTATGTATGTATGTATGTATGTATGTATGTATGTATGTAAGTATGTATGTATGTATGTATGTATGTATGTATGTATGTATGTATGTATGTATGTATGTATGTATGTATGTATGTATGTATGTATGTATGTAAGTATGTATGTATGTATGTATGTATGTATGTACCGGTATGTTGTATGTATGTATGTATGTATGTATGTATGTATGTATGTACCGGTATGTATGTATGTATGTATGTATGTATGTACCGGTATGTATGTATGTATGTATGTATGTATGTATGTATTTATGTATGTATGTATGTATGTACCGGTATGTATGTAAGTATGTATGTATGTATGTATGTATGTATGTATGTATGTAAGTATGTATGTAAGTATGTATGTAAGTATGTATGTATGTATGTATGTATGTATGTATGTATGTATGTATGTATGTACCGGTATGTATGTATGTATGTATGTATGTATGTATGTATGTATGTATGTATGTATGTAAGTATGTATGTAAGTATGTATGTAAGTATGTATGTATGTATGTATGTATGTATGTATGTATGTATGTATGTATGTATGTATGTACCGGTATGTATGTATGTATGTATGTACCGGTATGTATGTATGTATGTATGTATGTATGTATGTATTTATGTATGTATGTATGTATGTACCGGTATGTATGTATGTATGTATGTATGTATGTATGTATGTATGTATGTATGTATGTATGTATGTATGTATGTATGTATGTACCGGTATGTATGTATGTATGTATGTACCGGTATGTATGTATGTATGTATGTATGTATGTATGTATGTATGTACCGGTATGTATGTATGTATGTATGTATGTATGTATGTATGTATGTATGTATGTATTTATGTATGTATGTATGTATGTACCGGTATGTATGTAAGTATGTATGTAAGTATGTATGTAAGTATGTATGTATGTATGTATGTATGTATGTATGTATGTATGTATGTATGTATGTATGTACCGGTATGTATGTATGTATGTATGTACCGGTATGTATGTATGTATGTATGTATGTATGTATGTATTTATGTATGTATGTATGTATGTACCGGTATGTATGTAAGTATGTATGTATGTATGTATGTATGTAAGTATGTATGTATGTATGTATGTATGTATGTATGTATGTATGTATGTATGTATGTATGTATGTATGTATGTATGTACCGGTATGTATGTATGTATGTATGTACCGGTATGTATGTATGTATGTATGTATGTATGTATGTATTTATGTATGTATGTATGTATGTACCGGTATGTATGTATGTATGTATGTATGTATGTATGTATTTATGTATGTATGTATGTATGTACCGGTATGTATGTAAGTATGTATGTAAGTATGTATGTAAGTATGTAAGTATGTATGTATGTATGTATGTATGTATGTATGTATGTATGTATGTATGTATGGATGGATGGATGGATGGATGGATCATGGATGGATGTATGGATGTATGGATGGATTGATTGATTGATTGATTGAAGACTATATTAGAAGTTTGCATAGGAAAAGGTACAGTTTCATGACGGTACAGTTCAAAAGGAGATCCTAGAAAAGACTAAGCTTATTTCCATAGGAAATCTTTGAAGTATCTCATATAACATTGAATGACAGACGGATAGAACACAGGACTAGGATAGAATGCAGTAGATATAGTCAGGAAATATAGTCTCTCAAGAATTCAGCTGGCCATGGATTTCTTTTTCATAAACACTTAGCTTTATTGTCCAGAAACAACACAAGCTCTCCTCTCCCAGGAAGTACGGTATGTGGCTTGAACCTGCGGCCCGCACACAGCCAGCTACCACCCTCTGTGTTTAATGGTTTCCCTGCTGTTTGTCTCACCGTAAAGACACCTCTGCTCTGATGGAACAGAAAACACAGTTGACGCTGATCTGTACATGATCCCAAGGCCCCTTTTGAAGAGTGACAACCGGAAGAACAAATTACAACAGAAGATAAACTTCAGAGAGCTTCATGGTGGTTCCCTGTCCCTGAGTTGAAATGCCAAATGTGAGCCAGAGTTCCTGGGTTCAAATCCAGCCAGCCTTCCCTCTGCAGCATATTTTGGAGAATAACAGAAGAACACTTGGAAGAGATGGAAAACCCGGGATAAATTCTCGATAAGACACTGTGTATGTGAGCAAGAGGTTGTGGGTTCAAATCCAGGGTTCGAGTTATGTGGGGGCCAATGGGGGCTTAGCCCCCATAGATAAAGTCTGGGACCCCATAGTCAAAAACCCCTATGGGGTCTCTTTTTTTTTCCCAAGTGTTTTTTTTTTTTTTTTCTCCCCTGCGCTCTCTGGCTCTCATCAACACAAACGTAACCTCTCAGTGGCATGTAGGTGCTATTTGGCTACTATTTTCCAGGACAATTTCAAAATAAACATGTTGAATGATCGATTGTATAGATGAAAAAAATAAAATAAAGACTCTTGTTTTGAAATGCGCTTCTGTGCAGAGAGGAAATGGCTTTCATAGGACGAGCCTTTAACGGTCGTCCACTCTGTCGTCAGTGCGTATCTTGCGCCCTGATGGACTCGTGGTGAAATTAACAACACAGGCATAAAGGAATATAACAGAACACCAAGACAAGACCATGTAGGCTATAAAGGCATTAAACATCGTCCTGCTCGTCTCATCGTCACTCAGTCAACAATTGGTGAGTGAGTCGTGGCTATATGGAGTAATGATGGATGCTAACAGCTAACACTGTTTTGGCTAGCGTTGTGGACACATTGTATGGGTCCTGAAAATAGCAGATCTAGAAGTTCACAACGCAGCGCGAAGCGACTCCTTGTGAGCTTGTAGATCGGCTATTTTCACTTCTACTTGTTTGGGTTTAGTTTCTCTTGGTTCACGGGCTAAAACGTTTGGGAAGCAATACCATAATGCTTGCTGTAGTAGAACAGTGGTGTAAAATTAAGTAGATAACTGAAAAGCTTTTGGAACTGAATGATTATATGATACTGGTGTTGTCCGTCTGTTGGAGTGTTGGTACCAAGAATTCCATCTACTATAACTATATAGACTATCTTGCTGGCTGGTGCATGTGGAAAGGGGCAAAGGGAAAGTGTAGTGTGCCGTTCCCGATTGTTTAGCAAAAAAAAAAACAGCGGAAACCCGAATAAAATGCGATCAAAACGCGATCAAAACCGCGAAAAACCGCCAATTTTCGCGCGCGCAGAGACGTGCACGCGCGCGAATGACCCCCCCCCCATGTAGGGCCCCCATAGCTCTGGGAGTATAACTCGAACACTGTTCAAATCGTCCCAAGGACATTCTCTCCGAAGTAGGGTTGTTCGATTAATCGATTTTTAATCGTAACCCGGTTTTTTTCCTTTGGAGGATTTAAAAAAATGGAAATCGTAAAATCGATTTTCACTTTAATTAGGGAAATTCTTACTCATTGGAGCCTTGCACGCGCAAGTACACAGCCCCGTCCTCCTAAAGCAGGACGACAAGGTCCGACACCAAATTAATACTACTTTCTATCTGATGTGTAATTTCTTTGATGCGCGTTTAGCGCACGTCAGACTGAGCAGACCACCACCGCACTGCGCTCACTCGCGATGGTTCAAGCAGCAAACAGAACAAAACGCTGCTGAGCTGGTAAACTTACTTACTTGTTGTAGTTTGAAAGAAGCTTATTAATTCTGTGTTACCCACCTACTGACTGTAGTCTACTCCTACTGTTCCTGTCACTGTGTTAATTTTGCGTCGGGAAGCGAAGCGCTTCGCCTCCGTTTACAATCAGTCAACATCTCCGTGCATGAGTGGTGCAGGGCAGGGGCGTAGCCAGGAATTACATTTTGGTAGGCGAAATGCCTACCAAAATGCCTCACCAGCCTCCAAGAGCTGGCTTGTTTTGGCTGTTTTGTCACTCACTATTGATAATGAAACACTAAGGACGCTAAGTTGTATGTGATTGTTGCACAACTAAAGTTATTATTATTAATACCCTTATTGTTTTATTGCATTTTGCTATTTGGCTATATAAAAAAATCAAAAAATGAAACAATAATGAAAAAAAAATCATTTCCTTGCATTTTTTAAATGAAAACAAAATAGTTGAAACAATGTATTATTCTTTTAACAAAAAATCGAAATCGAAATCGAAAATCGGGATTTCAGAGAAAATAATCGAGATTTTATTTTTTGGCCATATCGAACAACCCTACTCCGAAGCATGTTTAGAAGGTTGAAATATAATCCTTCGAAAACTAACTGTAAATAAACCTGTGATGTAACATCCAGAGACACCATTTATCTCTGGTCCAGAGATCCTGGGTTGTTTTGAAGACAAACGTGGACATCAGTCTTCACAATGCAGGATTTGAACCTCGGACCTTGGGAACATGTTGATGACATCTTTACACTGTGAGCCACCATGGCCGCTATATAATTATGTCTCACCGTGCAGGGTTGCCAAGATTGGACAGTCAGAATCCAGGAGATTTATTTTTCTGGGGTTGCGCGGAACTCCCCAACCAGGGTCTGGGGGTCTTCCCCCCAAAACTTCTTAACAGATATATATTTTCCTGTGTTCTGTTGAATTTTGTGCATGTTTGATACTTTTATCAGACTTGCTTTACTAGCATGGGTACAATGTCAACTTACTATGTCAAATGTAGGTGTACAGATTTGATGACTGAAGCAAAGTAAGACATCTTTGATAATGACTTCTCATCTTTAAGTCATTACTTTAGTGAATATCTGTATGATCTTGCCCCCACCCCTAAAGCGGGAGGTCTGGGCCTGGGGGTCCTCCCCCAGAGAATAGTAGATGCAATTTCCCCAGTGTTCTGGTGAATTTTGGGAGTTTGATACCAAATCCAGGAGAAATCCAGGAGTAAAAATCCAGGAGACTCCTGCCAAATCCAGAGCCTGCCTCTAGCATCATGGAATGTGTGTGATCATTTCATGATCTTCATATGACCTTATAGTAGGCAGGGTCCAGCGTTTACAACGTTATAGAGTATAGAAAAGAACATTGATAGTGGAAATAGCCGACCTACAAGCTCACAAATTCAACATGTATATTATATTATTATGGCGATTGTGACAAAATAATTGCGATTAGACGATTATGTAATAATTGTGACAGGCCTAGGCCCAAGACTATGTTTTCACGCATGTCCGTCCATCCCCCGCCTGCCCCAGGTTCACAGCGGCCTGCTATAGCGCCACCAGGAGGCAGATGTTTTTTATATTACTCCAATAGATTTTGTTCCAATAAAAGGCAAATTGATACACATTTTTATCTCTATGTGATCAAGACGGATCTGTCAGATTTTTTTTTTTTTTTTTCATAAAAAAAAGGTATAATTCACACACACGCTAAAGGAGTTACAACCTTTTTTATGGATAAAGGGCATACCAAGTCACAGCATTGTGGTACAATGGACAAAATTACAGGAAGACACACATGAGAACCCCCACATGAACACAACACTAATGCACCCGTGTGCATGCACATAACACTCATTCTTTCTCACAATCACAGGCAAACTTTTTTTTTTTTTGTACAGGCCAGTATAATTCATAACTTCATATCAGCGTAAAGAAGTACCTACAGAGTACAGAAAACAAAATGTTGCCAGCTTGAAGGCAGCGGCTGAAAGAAGTTTTACTACAAGATTACACCGAAACCAAACAATTCTGAACGTGTGTTGTCATCAAGGTTCTTGGTTGCATCTTGTAACATTATTACAGTTTTTTAAAGTCCATATAAAACCATTTACATTTGGGGTAAATGTCTCGAGTACAAAAAAAGGCACTGCCATTTGTTATTCTAAATATGACTTTCCCAGCCTCGTGCATGCAAATCTAAAATATAAATTACACTTTTTTCAGTTGTATGTTTTTCTTCTACACTTTTTTTGTCCTTTTTTCTGCATTTTCTTATTTATTATTAAACATACAATATTCCTTTTTTCTTTTTCAAATATATACGTAAGCCTGCAGTCAATACAGGACATCGGCTCTTCAATAATAAAATAAAACTGAAACAAAATCGAGAAGCACAGTCAAGCGGTAAATCTTTGTTACAGAACGGGTGCTGTCGAGGTTATGGAAAAAATGTAAATAAAATTAAAAAATGCGTCTCGGCATCCCATAATGACAGCGAAAAGAAAACAGTATAAAGGTCTTCATTTAAACTACATAAATATTTCTTTTTTTGGAATATCAAGGTGGCATCATAATCGTTAATACTGCAGCGTGTACAGTGTTCAAAGCACTCTGGGAAATTACCAAGTTCTCTATGGGTTCAGATAAATATTTGGTTGAAAGAGATGAGTCTAAAGTAGGGCTGGGGCAATATATATATCGATATTATATCAATATTGTGATATGATTACCTATGTACAAGCTCATAACATGTGAAGAGAGCTTTTAAATCTGCCATTTTCACCATTTTGAAAACGTTAAGAAAGACTTTACTAACTTTTAGATTATCGTCACAATGTGATATTATCAACAATCTAGCTATTTGGTAATAAATATTGTGACATTTGATTTTGACCATATCGCCCAGCCCTAGCCTAAAGGCTCATTTATATTTAGTTGAAACCTCTTTTTCCATTGAGTGACAATAATTGTGGAAAAGGTCCTTAAACTAAATATAGCCCATCCTTCAGGCAGCAGCCGCACGCAGCTGAAGAAATCGTCAATGTCAGGCAGAAACCTTGTATCTCCAAGTTTCTTCGTCATTAAAGCCCTACAGCAAGGGGTCTTCAATGTTTTCAGGCCAGGGACCCCTTAGTTGAGAGAGAGATGAAGCAGGGACCCATTGTTTGACAGCACAATCATCAGTGTATTTTGGATTCATGTAAATTTATGTTTTCACTTGAACCGTCAATACTTAATAAACTTGACCTTTCTCTCTGTACTTAGTCTGCTCTTTTTCCTCTCTACACCAAAGCTCTTTGCTAAAAAATAGTCGATCTACAAGCTCACAACCCCTTGCAGCGCGAGGCGTTGTGAGCTTGTAGATCGACTGTTTTTGGGTAGAGTTCTCAGAATATGGACACTAGGGTTCAAGTGGTAAATATAAAAGAGGAGAAAAAAAACTTTCTATCACTCAAAGATTTGGAGGACCCCCTGTAGTAGCTCTGAGGACCCCCTAGGGGTGCCAGACCCCCTGTTGAAGACCCATCATACAAAAGTGTCGCACAAAGGTAGTGAAAACAACGACTCGCATCACGAGGCATTGTGTGGCTGTAGATCGGTTATTTTCACTACTTTGAATCATTTTAAAAATAACAACAAAGGTTTTGGACACAAGGTTTCCAACCGACAACGACGAAACATTTGTAGCTCTCTTTGTCTACATCCTCTCTAGCCTAGGTGTGTGTGTGTGTGTGTGTGTGTGTGTGTGTGTGTGTGTGTGTGTGCGTGCTTAAATTGTTATCACTACGATTACGATGCTCTTCTACCTTTGGCTTGGAATTGCTGTCAGAAACCAACATGCAGGGAGGTCTGCTCTAGCGGGTGCAGACAAAGCCTCGCCGTCCCTGACCCTGATCCTATGTTTCGGCTGGTGGCTTGCCTCAAAAACGCATGGAGATTGTGTATTATATATGAGAGTGACTGGCTCCGATTCTTACATATTTAATGGCAGCATTCAGCCATGCAGGCGGCTACCTACTATACACCAAAGCAACAGCCAAAAAAACAACAACTAAAAAACAAAAAACATCAGTCTCAACAAGACCAAGATAATGATACAAATAAGAGATTAAAAATCTAAATACAAAACAAACAAAAAAAATAAAAAGTCAAAAATAACTATGTTAATATTTGAGATGTATGTATGGTCACCAGCCATAGCATGTTAATACATATGGTACTTTAAATAATAATACACTTGACGACTATAAGAATCACCTCCACAAACAGTTATGGAAAACAAAACGAATAAATAATAGTTTGAATCTACTTAGTATTTATATGGCAGTGACACTGAAAGACTCTGAATACATGTCCCAAGGCCGTAGCCGCGGGAAAGCACGACGCGCCAAACGGCCCGCTCACGATTAAATGGATCTGTGTCATATACTGTACACGTGCTTTGTGGAATCTCATTTCACACACGTACACTCACTACAGTTCAAGAGAGTTCAACTAATGTTGGACTTGCTCTTCTGGGCCATAAGCACTGTGCATGCACACATACTCAAAATGCTCAAATGCTGCACAATGTCATTTACACACAAACTTCTCTGTGTGTGTGCGTGCGTGTGTACTGTATGTGAACGGTTGTAACCAAGAGTGGCATGGATGCTGCAATGGCGTTCATTAGCTTCTCTCCTGTTTGCCTGTCAACAGCTTTCAAGCACCAATGGATCAAACGTCCCGTTTTTGAATGGCACTAAGATGGTTTGGCCAAACACCTTTGGACAGGGCTGGACGAAGGTTTTGATCCTGGGCACTGTGATGTATAGGAGGGGAGTTTCATCTCCCCAGTAATCAGGTGGAGAGGAAACCCTTGTGCCAATCCCTAACATTTGCCATTAAACCTTTTTTCTGTCTCTCCTATATACAATACTGTCAACAAAACACCTCTAGGTTAGAGTGTTTGAGCTTTGGCCAATTCTCGGCATTACACCTCCTTTCCCCTCCATCGACTCGGGTTGATCGTAACAATACTGCATGGATGGGTGTCGTGGCCATTAGTGTTGTGTGTGTGTCTGTGTGTGCGTGCGTGCGTGCGTGTGCACTGTGCATCACAGCACCAGGTGCAGAATACAAAAGGAAATACTAGAGAATTACAAGAAACTAATAAAGAAACTAAACAATAATAATTGTAATCCACAGTACCCTCACAACAACAGCCTTTCAAACTGTTCCCAAGTCTGAAAGTTGCCAATGTGGACGTGACTGTGAAAACACTTTTTAGCTGTACTATAACAGCAACAAGCTCGTCTCTCCCACGGGTGAAAAACACGCCATCATGTCCGACCCAGCTTATTTAAACATAAACCCATCTTTATAAAAGTCTGCTTTCCAGACACAATAAACCAAGGATAAATATTAAGACACAGAATGAACGTAACGTTGATAAGTATGCTAAAGAAAATTCAAGGTAGGCTGACACTGTCAGAACAGATTTTCAGAGGGCCATATTAATGTACATCATTTGATCATCCATCATTTAGGCAGTTCTCCCAGACCTTTGTTTCCCCTAGCCCTCATTTTCTGCGAAAACTAGTTTACTGACATCACCAAGTCTCCAGACAGGTGGCCTCTTCTACTAAGTGCCTGCATGTCATTGCAGTGGTTCTCAACCTTTTCAGGCCGCGACCCCCAAAATATTTAAACTGGGGACCCCCCACCCTGAGGAGCACTAAGAGTTGAGGAATTACATTTTGTATAACACAGTTCTATTGCGTTGCGAGGCGTTGTGAGCATGTAGATTGGATATTTTCACAATTTAGTGAAAATAAGTTTGTCATTTTAGAGGTGTTAAAAAGTCCTTAAATTGACACTTTAGAAATGTGCAGATACCCTCCAGGGTTTCCTGCAGCACTTTATTGGCCAGGGGGGCCCCCTGGCCTAAAATCTGTCCCCCCTGGCCAAGAGACAAGAGTCAACCTCTCCTTTTATGTTGAGGGCAAAAATAAGAATTAGTCTAAAATAAGGGAATTAATTTAGTTGTGTTTTCCGTCATCATGGGCACATTTATGTGTTTTTATAGGGCAAAATTAAGAATTAATATTACAAATGAAGTGAATTAATTACTTGAATTAATTAATTAATTATCAAAAAATGTCGGCGCACGCGCTTTGCGTGTGCGCCATGAGATCCCCCCTGGTCAAGACTTTTTCCTGCAGGAAACCCTGCCCTCTATCTATACACTTTAACTTTATGTTGGTTTGTTTACTGTTGAGTGAGAAAACGATGTTGCACATTAAGATAATCATAATAAAAAAATGATTTGGGGTCCCGACCCACAGGTTGAGAACCACTGTGTTATTGGACTTCAGTGTCCGCCCCTGTCCATAGACTGCCTTTGGCCAGCAGATGGAGGTAAACACAAATGAGAGACAATCTCGGGGAGCAATACCCTTCATGGACTGACTATATAGCGGATATCATGTTGCTTCAAGGGAGATGATTTGTACGCATGTATCCATTCTGCATATAGATTAAGGCAAGACCCAAATTTAGAGTGAACATTTTTAACTCAAATCTTTGCTTCTGGGGGTCCCTGGAAACATTTTGAGAATTGAGATAGGGGTCCACGGCCAAATACACATCATTTTGGGGGTCCTTGACATGACAAAGTTAGAGAACTGCTGATATAGCAACATAAGAAAACTGTTCAGAAAAGACATTTGTAGAAGAGGCCTATAATGTGTTTCTCAAACTTTGTCATGTCAAGGACCCCCAAAATGATATGTATTTGGCTGCGGACCCCCATCTCAAAATATTTTGTTCCAGGGACCCCCTGAAGCAAAGATTTTAGTTAAAAATTTTCGCTCTGAATTTGGGTCTTGCCTTAAGCTAGATGCAGAATGGATTCACACGATTTTTACGACTACCAGATCCTCCTGCCTCCTGTTTTCTACTGCCACACTTGGAAGACCCGTCCGTAGCTCATCTACCACCTTTCTTTCTTCCAAAACAGAAACACGCAGCCTCAGCGTGTCACCCTGCTGACGCTTGTGAAGTACAAACCAGCCTTTATCGCCACACAGATAACCATTACACTGACAACACAATATGTCCCATCTCCCATTTAAAACATAAAAGCCTATACTCACACATGTATAGCACTTACAAAGGCTATTAATTATAAGACACATGCTAATATAGAAACAATTTGAAATTCAACTTCCTCACTTCCTCGGATCATTCACACATTTAGGCTACCCAAAAGGTGATTGGACATGACATCACCCGTCCCTATCACTCCTAGCCATTTAGAGGTCCTGCCTCTGATTTCGTTTCATTTTGTTTTGACATCATCCACTTCCCCTTCCTCCACAAAGATCACTTCCTAAACACCCACATGTATTCTTCTCCTTGTCCTACCACATCTACACTACTTCCTGTGTCTTTCCTTTGACTCCTCGTGTCTGTCTCTCTCTCTCTCTCTCTCTCTCTCTCTCTCTCTCTCTCTCTCTCTCTCTCTCATCCCTCTTCATACATTGGCTGTGCTTTCACTTTTCCCCCCTCGTTACATTTCGAACATGAACTTGGCAATTGGCAAGCAAAAATAAAGAATAAAGCACATTGGTTGTAAACTAGCAATGATGGCTACCGCATGGGAATTAAAGCAACCATGGCAGAATGCTGACACTGTAAAGAAAAAGGGGGGAATATATATATATGTATGTGTATATATATATATATATATATATATATATATATATATATATATATATATGTGTGTGTGTGTTCTTGTACCCTTTGAAAGTAGCATCATTATGTAAACAATACATACATACAAATACAAATGGTTTGCCACCCGATACAGAGCGAAGAGTTCCCCCACGCTTCCAGCCACTTAATGCTCAAATCCACAGTGGAAACAGTCGAGGAAATAACAAATTCCCCTCTGTGTTTTTTCTTTGTTTGTCTTGCTTTTTTTTGGGCCGGGTCTGAGGTACTAAAAGAGTTTTGAAACACATCCACTGTCATGACACGATCGATCAGGACATGACCGTGTTCAGATATAGGCCAGGGGGACCAGAGTCTGGAAAGCGGAAAGGGCTTTTTTTTCTTTTTTGTTTACAGGTACACCCCAGTCTTACTGTGGCATATGACCTGTCCCAAGGGTCTCCCTGTTCTGGGGCTGACTACTTGACTGCAGTACTTCCTCCGTCCTCCCAGAGGGCGATCTTCACACACTGTCCAGATCATATTCAAAGGGGTTTCCCTCTTCCCCCCCAACCCACACCCAGACCCAGAGGAATGAGAGCGCACTGGGATAGCAGGAAGTGTACTTTTTTCCCAACCCGGCAGAAGGAAGGTGCCAATGTGATAGCTTGTGTTAAAGCCGCTGCGCCGAGTGACTGTCGGTTTGCGTCACTCGGACCCCGCCCACAGTCCATTGGTTGAGCTCTACCATTGGCTACAGGATGAGGGGGAGGGGAGAGGTGGTGACCTCCAGGTGAGACCTCCTGGGTGTTCACTGTGGCGCTGCTGTCGCTCCGCTGCCTCATCTCAGATGGTGGATGTGCGGTCAGCACCGTCTGGACAAGGACAGAGAAAAGGATACACATACAACCGCATTAGACCAGTGGTTCTCAAACCTTTCAAATTTCAAGGTCTCCCCATAACTCTGACAGTGTACAAATGGAACCAAATGAACCCGTTAGGGCAGGGGTCTTCAACAGGGGTTCCGAGACCCCTAGGGGGTCCTTAGAGTTACCAAATCTTTGTGTGATAGAAACTTTTTTTCCCCCTATTTTTTATATTAACCACTTGAACCCTAGCGTCTATATTCTGCGAAACTTTGCCAAAAATAGCAGATCTATAGTTTGTAGATCGGCTATTTTCAGCAAAGAGCTTTAGAGGGGAAAAAGAGGAGACTAAATACTGTGAAAGGTCAAGTTTATTATTTATTCCATACAGTTTCAAACAATTAAACTGTATGGAATCTATGAAAAGGTTGAGGGGGTCCCTGCTTCATCTGTCTCTCTCGACTAAGGGGTCCTTGGCCTGAAAACGTTGAAGACCCTTGCGCTAGGGTTCATTGGGTTCCATTTGTTCATTGTTAGAGTTGTTTGTTGAATTGTTAGAGCTGGTAGATGAGCTATTCTCGCTACCTTTGTGTTGACACTGTCAAGAACTTTAATTTATGAAAAAACCTAATGGAGATGCAAGGATTGTGACTGACAGCAGATGATATGATTTCTGCTCATAGAAAAATTGGAAAAACTTACTCAAATGTTTTACTTAAGTTAAAGTATCAATACTGAAATGTAGATGTACTCTGTTACAAGTCAAAAATGACTTAAGTAAAAGTACAAAAGTATTGGCTTCAAAATGTACTTTAAGTTTACCAAAAGTATAAGTACTCATTATACAGAGTGTCCCATGTTCAAATCTTTTGAAAATGGCAGCTCTCTCTACAAGCTGTGAGCTTGTAGATCTGCTATTTTCAAATGGCCGAATTGTATATAGGCCTACTGTAGGACCGTCTGAAGTGCTTAATGTACGTTTTGTAATAACAATTAAACTCTAAAAAGTAACTAGTAACTAAAGTGTTCAAATAATTATAGTGGAGTAAAAGAACAATATTTGGAATCCGAGATGTAGTGGAGTAGAAGTAAAAGTATTGGAAATTGGAAATACTCAAGTCCAAATACCTGTAAAATTGTACTTAAAGCGGAAGACCACCCATTTTCAGTGTCATTAATATACCTTAGAGGAGTTGTGTGGAAATAGAAAAAAAGGTTCCCCCCCCCCTTCTGTGTTGCCTAGAACTGGAGGATTGATTTTGAGGTTTGTATTGTAAAGTACAACTTGATGACATCACACATTGTACTTTACAATACAAACCCCAAAATCAATCCTCCAGTTCTAGACTACACAGAAGAGGGGGAACTTTTTTTCCACACAACTCCTCTAAGGTATATTAATGACATATTTCAATATTGAAAATGGGTGGTCTTCCCCTTTAAGTACAGTACTTAGGTAAATGAAGGTAGTTACTTTACACCAGTGGTTCCCCAACCTTTTAGCCCGTGACCCAAATGAGAACTAAGACATTTGCCAAACTAGAGAAAATAGCAGATCTACAAGCACACAACGCACCACGTTGTGAGCTTGTAGATCATCTATTTTCACTTCTTCTTAGATCATTTGTTTTCTAATTTATGGAATTTCTTCGATTTTTCTTGGATTTATAAATTTAACTACTGAGAAAAATCATTCGCTTTTTGGGTAATGTTTTGGAATAATAACAATTAAAAACAAACTGGTCCCTTGGCCTTCCCTCTGTACTGTCTAAGCTGGGAGGAGGCGTGCAAGAGCCAGAGAACCGGCAGGGGTGTCACACCAAATTCTGGGCCCTGGGTACATTAACTATTGAAAAATAGCAGATCTACAAGCTCACAGATCTACAAGCTCACAGCTCACGCTGCGAGCTTGTAGATCTGCTATTTTTGAAAAATCTTGAAAATCTCTGCAAGTCTTTGAATATTTAAAATCCTTTTTCTATGTCAGTGGTGCTCAAACATTTTCATGTGAAATGCCACGGACCCCCATCTCAAAATATCTTATTCCAGGGACCCTCCTCCCCCCCCCCCCAGAAGCAAAATTTGAGTTACAAATATTCGCTTAAAAGATTTGCACACATCTTCACAAGTTTTATTTTTTCAATAGCTAAAGTATAAAATAATTCCAGGCCCCTCCACCTCCTTGGGCCCTCATAACTCAGTCCCACTTTTCCCCTCCTTTTGTGACGCCCCTGGAAACCGGAACTATAGTTTTTGACTGAGTTAGCATTCCATAGCTGGGGGGGGGGGGGGGGGGGGGGGCTCCCTCCCTCTGTACCCACCTCTGCTCCTTGCCTTTCCCCTGCTGCTAACCGCCATACACGCACACACACACACACACACACACACACACACACTGCTAACCGCCATACACGCACACACACACACACACACACACTGCTAACCCGCACACACAGACGTGCACACAAAGCAACACTTGTCCGCCCG
Organism: Nannobrachium achirus; assembly: GCF_963921795.1. Lineage (NCBI taxonomy): Eukaryota > Metazoa > Chordata > Actinopteri > Myctophiformes > Myctophidae > Nannobrachium > Nannobrachium achirus. The sequence continues at coordinate 46,249,139 of NC_137816.1, forward strand.
CTCTCTGTCGAGCACTGAGGCTCGCTGTCTTTTTAGCCTGGGAGTGCAGTGTGTGTGTGTGTGTGTGTGTGTGGGGGGGGGGGCAGGCGGTGACTTTGTACCCCAGGCCGGACTCCACTTCACGTGGGAATGGTTTACTCCGTTCTAAGTACCCATTTAGAACGGGTACACATTGTTGTGTATCATTATTTTATGCTTTAGCTATTGAAAAATAGCAGATATACACGAGTGCCGCGCTAGTTGCGAGCTTGTAGATCTAGAATTTTGACCCGATTCTATAAGTGTCTTTTGAATCCTTCTAAGGTTTTTTGAAAAACCTATGTTTCTATGTCAGCAATCTGGCCGGCCATCGTCAAAGAAAAGGTCCTTTTCACTTAACTGGAGCTCAGTTAGTCTGTTCTTGAGAGACTACTATGTCAGTGGTTCTCAAATCTTTTCATGTGAAGGACCCCCAAAATGATATTTATTTGTCCACGGACCCCCATATCAAAAAATTTAGTTCCAGGGACCCCCCCAGAAGCAAAATTTTAGTTACAAACGTTCGCTTTGAAAATATATATTCAAAGATTTGCACACATTTTCATGACTTTTTCAAAAATAGCAGATCTACAAGCTCGCAGCGCGGCACTCGGTGCCGCGCTGTGAGCTTGTATATCTGCTATTTTTCACTGGTTAAAGCATTCAATAATTCTAGGCCTAACCTGCCCCCCTTTGCTTCATCCACCCACTCACCTCCACCCCCTCATCCATCTTTTCTCTTTAGTCTCTCTTTAGCACAGTATGCAGCCAACACTAAGTAACTAAGTACCTTTACTCAAGTACTGTACTTGAGTGCAATTGTGAGGTACTTGTGCTTTACTTGAGCATTTCCCCATATTTTTTATACTTTTACTTCTACTCCACTACATCTCAGAGGCAAATATAGTACTTTTACTCCACTACATTTATTTGAAAACTTTAGTTACCAAGTTACAATATGATTATTATTACATTAATCAAACTTCAGCCATATATACATTTCGGGCCATTTGAAAATAGCCAATCTACAAGCTCACAATTAATTTTGTATACATTTGAAAACGTGTGTAACGTGTGTAATAGGACATTCTGCATAATGAGTACTTTGTGTAATAGGACATTCCGCATAATGAGTACTTTCTACTTTCGGTACTTTAAGTACATTTTGATACCGATACCTTCGCCCTTTTACTCAGGTAAATTTTGAATTCCGGACTTCTACTTGTAAGGGTGCCCTCACACCAAAATACCTAGAGTGGAATCTGCCAGTGCATTTCAATGAGAATGGAGCGTTTTTTTGCCAGTAGAGGATTTCTGCAAAAAAACGCTCCATTCTCATTGAAATGCATTGGCGGATTCCACTCTAGGTATTTTGGTGTGAGGGCACCCTAACAGAGTATTTCTACATTACAGTATTGGTACTCTTACTTAAGTAACAAATGTAAGTACTTTTCCCAGCACTGCTTTACACTAACACACAGATTCCATATACCACTTGAGCCATCACTAACTAATAAACTTGACCTTTCACTCTGTACTTAGTCTGCTCTTTTTCCCCTCTACACCAAACTTTTTTGCCAAAAATAGCAGATCTACAAGCTCACAAAGTTCTCAGAATATGGGCACTAGGATTCAAGTTGTTAATATAAAAAGGATTGGAAGATTTTCAGGAGCCCCTGCTAGTAGCTCTGAGGTCCCGGACCCCCTGTTGAAGACCTTTGCACTAACAGACTGGACACTTCCTACTGACTGTACTTGTATGACTGAATGAAGCAAACCACTTAACAATACTGAATGAAGTAATGAATGACCTGACTGACTTCAAATACACAATGGTCGGCAGACAGCGGGGGTCCCGTGTGTGTGGGATACGCTATTTTAATGTCACGTGATGCTCTGACCAGCACTAAGAAATATTCATTTTAGCTTGAGGTTGAAATAGTTTCCAAGCGCATAAGTACGTTTAATTTTAGTTAAGAAATTAACTTATTTTTTTTTATTTCTCTTTTGTTTTGTTTTAGCCTTTTAAACTTTTTTCTAGGAATGCCTTGACTAAGCTAAGAAAGGTAGCACAATGGAATGCATGTCGACAGAAAAACAAAATGTAAGATTGTTATCCTAGTCTTGGTTTGTATCGTTAATTGAGTTAAGGTGTGTGTGTGTGTGTGTGTGTGTGTGTGTGTGTGTGTGTGTGTGTGGATGCGTGCTTGCAAGTGTGTGCGTGTGCGCATGTGTGTGTGTGTGTGTGTGTGTGTGTGTGTGTGTGTGTGTGTGTGTGTGTGTGTGTGTGTGTGTGTGGTGCGTGCGTGCGTGCGTGCGTGTGCGTGTGCATGCGTGCTTGCGAGTGTGTACGTGTGCGCGCGTGTGTGTGTGTACGTGTGCGTGTGTGGTGTGTTTGTGTTACCTCCCAAGGCGTGCTCTGTCATGCTCAGACACAGAGACTCGAGGCGGTTGTTGATGTCTGGTTCCGTCACTGGCAACTGAAGATCTAAAGGACAGTTACACAGCAAGGTTAGAACAACTGAAGATCTAAAGGACAGTTACACAGCAAGGTTAGAACAACTGAAGATCTAAAGGACAGTTACACAGCAAGGTTAGAACAACTGAAGATCTAAAGGACAGTTACACAGCAAGGTTAGAACAACTGAAGATCTAAAGGACAGTTACACAGCAAGGTTAGAACAACTGAAGCTCTAAAGGACAGTTACACAGCCAGGTTAGAACAACTGAAGCTCTAAAGGACAGTTACACAGCAAGGTTAGAACAACTGAAGCTCTAAAGGACAGTTACACAGCAAGGTTAGAACAACTGAAGATCTAAAGGACAGTTACACAGCAAGGTTAGAACAACTGAAGATCTAAAGGACAGTTACACAGCAAGGTTAGAACACAGTAGAACATAGCAGGATAAAACTGTAAATTGTAAATCTGTAAATTCACTCTGATGACTGTTGCAGTATCTCATCAGAGCACGGCAGAGTATAGAGTTATTTTGTCATATCTGAAGGAGAATTTGTAAGCCAGTGTGTCAAGATGGACTGCAGAAACATTGTTAGCATGATAGAAAATACTGTATGTTTCTTCTATTTTAGAACTGTTCTCTTTAGCTATAATGTCTGCTCTCTCTGGGCCCTTTTCATTTCTGAATGGAAACACATTCAACGAGCAGAAAGTCATGAGTGTGCTCTCATGTCCTCGTGTGAATTTACCAGGGTGCGTAGCGTTCGTTGTCACCGACACTGGTGAATGCTAACCTGGTGAAATGCTAACCTGCCGACGCTGGTGAATGTTAACCTGGTGAATGCTACTATTCCTTAACCAAACCCTTACCCTAACCCCAGTAAAACTATGCCTAAACCTAACCCTTACCCTTACCCTAACCTCAGTAAAACTATGCCTAAACCTAACCCTAAAACCTAACCCTAACCCTTTGTCGGACTAATGGGATGTCGAAATATCGAGATTTGGGCAATTTACGAACACACGCTTCATGAAAGGTGCTTTAATCCACCAAAGAAAGTTTTAAACATCACACTAAAGGTTGTGCTGTGATTTTCTCAGACCAATCCAGAGTCTTATATTACCAATCTGAGTGTATAAATCCATCTAGTCACATTTACATACTCCGGATTTTCATAGTGTAGTACAAAAGCTTTGTACTACACTGGCTTTCGATAGTGCTTAATTCTGACATAGTCACAAGTGAAACACAACCTCAATAGTGTAGCATTGTGTTATGTAATGTATTGTGTCTCTATTTTATGAACAATGAGAGTTCAAGTCCCAGTTTGAAATCAGTGAGCGAAAAAGTGAAAAACTTCTGGGAACCCAGATTAGTGAAGAACTAACGAAACACATGTATGAAACACACATGGATGAAAAGGCCATATGTATAGGGTTTCCATGACATAGAGAATGTGTTATGGATGTACGCCCTGACGGTTACACCCAAATCTCAGCCGATAAATGAAAGTTTAACAAAAAGAGAGAGAAATAAAGCTTTGCAATGGGACTTGAGATTCTTTTTGAACAGGAGAAAAGGTACTTTAGTAAAGGAACAAAGCACTTTACAAAGGTTTTTACTTAAACACCTCTGACGACCTTTCTTAATCAGGGATTTATTTATGTAATATTTAAATTAGGATAATGCTTCCATATTCCAGTCCTGTTCAGGCACAATGGCTCTGTATAATACACATTAAATTCACTGGCCATCATCCCATTTAGGGCTGAACGCAAATCTGTGTAACTTTAGATTTTAACCACTTTAACCATTATTTTATGCTTTAACCATACAAAAATAGCAGATATACAAGCTAACAGCAAGCTTGTAGAGCAGCTATTTTTTGAAAAATCGTGAACATTTGTGTAAGTCTTTAAATGTCTTCTAAATCCTTCTTCTAAATCAGTGGTTCTCAAACCTTTTCATGTCAAGGACCCCCAAAATGACAGGGCAGTGGGGGACACCTGTCAAGCTAAAAGCTATCTGTCCGACAGAACCACGCACAACTTTGTTTTATTTTCTTACTTTTAAAGATATGTTTTCAGGCTTTTATGCCTTTATTGACAGGACAGTAGACTGACAGGAATAAACCCTTTTGCAAATCCCGCCCCATTCTGCCCTGTTACTATGATGGGACATTAACCCTGGGCAGATTGTTTTTATAGTGGAAGTGGATGGGATTTTTTTTCCCCTTCATAGCCTCATTACAGCTATATAAAGTACCAAAGGAAAAACACCTAGGTGATATTAATAAAAAGGGAAGACAAAGGTACAGTAGTTACATTGCAAAACAGGGGATTTACCCGAAAATATATGTTTTAATTTGTTTAATCCCAGTGGGACAGAATCCTCTTTGCAGATTCTTTTATAGTGGTAGTGGATGGGATTTTTTTTCCCTTCATAGCCTCATTACAGCTATATAAAGTACCACAAAAAACACATCTACGTGATATTAATAAAAAGGGAAGAAAAAGGTACAGTAATTACATAGCAAAACAGTAGTTTTCCCCCGAAAAATAAATGTTTTAATTAGTTTAATCCTCTGGATCAGAGATAGAAAGAGAAGCGCATTGCATCTTGGGTACTAGGAAGAGGACAGAGAGAATGTTTCTCCTCACATAATAGGCTGGCTTTTCGTAATTCTGCCCATTTAAATTATATGTACCCAATCGTGACTCTTAGACCATTGATAAGGTACATGTGAACTAGTTTGTTGAAGCTTATTCGTTATGATGAGCGAGATCGCTTGACGCTTGCCGTCGCTATCACCGTACCGGCCGATCTCCGTGTCGCGCACTGCGGACAGTTGTTGAAAGCCACATTCAATATTCTCCACTGCACAAACTCCACCCCCGATAGCAAAAAGTGAATGTTTTTTTCTGGTTGGCCAGTCAGGGAGTCTCAGGGACCAATCAGAAGGCTGACAAACGGTCTATTGGGCAGAGAGATGGGGAGCGAACCAGCCACACGCTAGTCAGGCCACACTGAGCCTACAGTACGTGGTATGCGCCTGGACCAGTAGGCCAGTGGGCGCCCCACAACTTCTTCTCAAACATATTTGCGCACACACACACACACGCGACGCGCACACGCGACCGCGTGTCTCCTCTGAGTCCAGGTGTTTCCTTGGAGTCAGATGCGGCCGTGAGGTTTCATACGTGAGGAGGAGAGTGGAGGATGGAAGGTATGGGTTGCTCTATCTGGATTAGGCAACAAGCCTACAGCAGCCCCCTTCCCCTGTTTTTTTTTTCGTCAAATCGTCATCAACACACTGGTCCAGGCCAGGCTAGGCGGTGCAAATCCCCTCGCAGCCAGAGTGAAGAGCTGAGTTAGGCCTGGCCTCTGCAGCCCTTCACTGAGCTATTTATAGCTCCCAAATCCCTGCTCCACTTCAGCTCCTCCTCACGCACACACACACACACACACACACGCAGACACGCACACGCACACGCACACTACAACGTCAGAAAACTAAATTCAAACGAGCACACAAACAAGAGAAAAGATTGCTTCATTTTCTTCTAGCTTAATAAATCCCTTCATCTGTCATGAAGAGAGATAGGGAGATGGAGAGAGAAATACACAGTCAAATCCTATCCATGTAGACACACTCTCTGTGTGGAAATGGGCATTTCTTACTGATGTTTACCATGTACTCTCACTGTGCTCCACCCTAGAAGGAAAGCATTGTACAGGAGTCTACAGGTGGTCAAACAAAGGGATGGATGGAGGGAGAAGATGGAAGATGTGAGTGAGGCACCACAACAAGTAGGATAGAGCAGTGGTGCTCAACCTCTTCAGGCCGGGACCCCCAAAATAATCATATTTTAACTGAGGACGAGCACTAAGAGTTGAGGCATTACATTTTGTAGAACACAGTTCTATTGTGAAAATAGCAGATCTATATGCTCGTGTTGCGAGGCGTTGTGAGCATGTAGATCTGCTATTTTCACAATTTCTGCCTTTACTATTTGACAATATGGCCAATGTTTTTATTTTAATTTTAGAGGTATTAACTCATTCTGTGCCAGCGCCCTCTAGGGGCCAAGGAATGCCAGGGTATCTCTCATAGGCGAGCGCTTTAGCTTCCAGGACCTCACCTTCCAGGACCTCACGTGCTCACGTTCATGCACGTCATGGAAATGTCCCGGATGATAATGCTAACAAAATGGCTATTCCCATTTTGTCATCTAAAAGATCATTTTTGGGCGATTTCGCCGTAAATAAACCTCGCGCCGCTTCCCTAAAGACACAATCCAGAGATATAAGCCTTCAAAGATGTGGTCTTTCATTGGATTAGGCGGAGATTGGCGATTTCGGCCGGCCGGGAGGTTGCTAGCTTTCGGCTAGTAGCTAGAAAAATCAGGCCAGGCTTCAGAAGGCCTCTTATCATTTTATTCATTTAATTAAAAAAAGCCGGACTACTTCGGGATCGGCACACTCGTGTACTCATCGGAAGCGGCGCCGAACATTGGGTGAACATTGGGGAGCTCAAAAATGTATTTTAAACCATTTTTAATGGAATATATCGTCGGACAGAGTAGAATGGCTAGCTGGCTAGCGGCTAGCGAGCCAGGACCACCCACGACTCTACAAGCAGCTCGGGGTAAGTGAATTAATAAAAAAAAAAATTGTATTGGATTGAAATAAAGCCGAACTAGTTCGGGATCGGCACAGAATGAGTTAAAATGGTCTTAAAAGTCCTTAAATCGTCACTTAGAAAGGTGCAGATAACCCCTATACACTTGTTGTTTGTTTACTGTTGAATGCGAAAACAATGTTTCACATAAAAGGATTACTTGTCTTAAACCATGAAGACGTAGGATAGGCACTCATAAGCTTTTTTAGCTTCAGCCTATTCCTTTTGATCACCTCAAACACTGATTATACTTTTGTGGATCTATGACTTGTATAAATGTATGTGAGATGATCAAACAAACAAACAAACGAAAACCCACTGCTATAGGGTGTGTGTGTGTGTGTGTGTGTGTGTGTGTGTGTGTGTGTGTGTGTGTGTGTGTGTGTGTGTGTGTGTGTGTGTGCGCGCGCACGCGCGCGTGCGTGCGATGTCTTACCGGCTTGCTGGAACAGAGCCATGGTGTGTGGTGTGGTGTGTACAGGTAGGGAGCGTGTCCTCTGCACAGAGCTGTGGGTCCGGCTGGGCATGCTGTTACTGCCCCCGGGGTTGGCAAACCACAGGCCCTGAGAGGAAAAACAAGCACACATGCCGTACATTACTTACACTTCAGCTAAGCATTCACAATATTATCACGATAATTAATCCATTATCCTGGGCGGAACATTTGCCAAAAAATAGACGATCTACAAGCTAACAACGCGCCGCGACGAGTTGTGAGCTTGTAGATTGGCTTTCTTTTGGCAAAGACATTTGATAGAGAGTGAAAAAAGACATATATTATATATTATAAGTACCTTTTACCAATTATAGAGGGTTTAAGTGGTACAGGATATGCAGCTCGGCAAATAAAAGGTGCATTGAACCCAGTTTATGACAGAGGACGATATCATGATAAATTAAATCTCCAAGAGAGTTTTTTTATCACGATAAACGATAATAACGCGTATCGTCCCATCCCTATCTTGATCACAACACCGTGAATTTCCACAACATGGACACGATGGTGCTTCCGGGGCTCTTCAAAATAAAAGCGCAGTGAATGGCGGCACAAAATATAGGTGGCAAGTTAAATTGCTAAAGTATATACTGCACTTAAGTACACTAACATGTTTTAGGCTATAGACAAATTTCTCAGAGCGGCAATCATAACTGCGGTGTCAGGCGGCAGCTATGGCTGTGCGCAGACACCGCAGCTACTGTAGACGGCAACACTCTGGAAAAAGGTCTATAAGTACAAATTAAACTGTTACTGTCTTTTAAACTGCAGCAGATTTAACGTACACCTAAAGTGACCTCTTGTGATAGTTAAGTGGTTTCTACCAGACACAGCAACTGGGTTTAGGCTAACCGCCGCTGTGCATTTGATCACACATTCTGAGGACACAGCAATTAGGCCCAAGGGACCATGTGACCTTTTGAGGGGACAATGCAGGCTTAAACTCATCTTAAACTCTGAACTGCAACTAAGCTAATGACAGAGCAACATCCCCACTGAGGTTCCTTGTGAATGAGACAGGCTACACAAATCATGTTTGACACACACACACACACACACACACACACACACACACACACACACACACACACACACACACACACACACACACACACACACACAGGGGCGTCACAAGGGGAGGAAAAGTCGGACTGAGTTACTAGGGCCCAAGGTGGAGGGGCCTTCATTATTTAGCTATTGAAAAATAGCAGATATGCAAGCTCACAGCGCGGCACCGAGTGCCGCGCTGCGAGCTTGTAGATCTGCTATTTTTGAAAAGTCGTGAGAATGTGTGCAAATCTTTGAATATGTGTATTTTTTGTACAAATCTTGCTTCTGGGGGGTCCCTGGCACTAAATATTTTGAGATGGGGGTCCGTTTTGGGGGTCTATCACATGAAAATGTTTGAGCACCACTGACTAGAAACATTAGAAGACTTGCACACATTTTTAAGATTAAAAACAAAATAGCAGATTGCTGTGAGCTTGTATACCGGTATCTGCTATTTTTCAATGGTTAAAGCACAACATTCATGGGGGGCCCACAGCAGTGAATCCTTGTACCCGAGGCCCAGAATTTGGTGTGACACCCCTGCACACACACACACAGACACACACACACACACACACACACACACACACACACACACACACACACACACACACACACACACACACACACACACACACACACACACACACACAGCATGAATGATGGGCCACAGATTCAAATGAACTTCCTAAAAGCCCAAGGGTTTTAAGATGTGATTCATGATACCATCATGTGAGCTCAAACTGCTCCCTCACTAGAAGCGGTCCATTGATGACAACAGCATTCTCCAAATGCCTGGAATGTCATTGTCTTCCCCTCCAAAAGAAAATAAGGAAAAGTAAAATAAAATAGTTCAATAACCCTACAGTAAATAACATGATGAACCTACTGTATTTTGAATGGAAAATACATACAGCTCTGAGTGAATAACAGTCTGAACTATAAGTGGGCCATGCAGTCATGGAAAGCAGGAAATAACCGTGGAACACCGTACTGTAACAACAACTGCTGCTATTTTGCTTCATTATCCCATTTAGGCCTAGCATTATTGAATGCTTTAACCAGTGAAAAATAGCAGATATACACCGAGTGCCGCGCTGCGAGCTTGTAGATCTGCTATTTTTGAAAAATCGTGAAAATGTGTGCACGATTTTCAATATATATTTTGTAACTCAAATCTCTGCTTCTGGGGGGGGGGGGGGTCCCTGGAACAACATATTTTGAGATGGGGGGTCTGCGGCCGAATAAATTTAATTTTGGGGGTCCTTGACATGAAAAAGTTTGAGAACAGCTGATTTAGAGGAAGTATTTAGAAGTCGGGTCAAAGATCGGGTCAAAGATATTCAAAGACTTGCACACATTTTCACGATTTTTCAAAAATAGCAGATCTACAAGCTCGCAGCGCGGCACTCGGTGCCGCGCTGTGAGCTTGTATATCTGCTATTTTTAGTTAAAGCATAAAATAATGGTTAAAGTGGTTAAAATCTAACGCGACTTGGGCGCGTTCCAGGTATTTGCTTCATTATCTGAAGCTCAGCTTCATTGTTCTTGAATAGAACAAGAGAGCACATACTGTACAACACAGGCCAGCCTAGAACAGTGTTCTACAGCAGGGGTATTCAACAGGGGGTCTGGGACCCCTAGGGGGTCCTCAGAGTTACTTCAGGGGGTCCTCCAAATCTTTGTCTGTCAGAAACTTTTTTTCTCCTTTTTTATATTAACCACTTGAACCCTAAGTCCCTAACGTCCATATTCTGAGAGCTTTAGCAAAAAATAGCAGATCTACAAGCTCACAAATCTACAAGCTCACAACGAGCTTGTAGGTCGGCTATTTTCAGCAAAGAGGTTTGGTGTAGAGGGGAAAAAGAACACACTAAATACAGAGTGAACTAAGGGTCAAGTTTATTAGGTATTGACGGTTCAAGTGGTTAAATATCTGACACAAATTGACATGAATCCAAAATACATTGATGATTGTGCTGTCAAATGATGAAACTATATGGAATCTATGAAAAGTTTGTGGGGGTCCCTGCTTCATCTCTCTTTCCACTAAGGGGTCCTCGGCCTGAAAATGTTGAAGACCCCTGTTCTAGAGCAGTGGTTCTCAACCTTTTCAGGCCGTGATCCTCCAAATAATAGGCTATTTTAACTGGAGACCCCCCCACACTGACGAGCATTAGAGTTGAGGCATTACATTTTGTAAAACACGGTTCTATTGTGAAAATAGCAGATCTACATGCTCACAGAAAACAATGTTGCACATTAAGTTAATCATCTGGGGACCCCCCCAAAATAATTTGGGGACCCCCCTGGGGTTGAGAACCACTGTTCTAGAGCAACACTGTAATATTATAATATTATCATTGATGATGTGAGCATTGTGAGCTGAATGGATATCCAAGCTCACGGTGAGGTTGGCGGTCAAACACTTTAGGTTGAGACCCAAAAGAGAGATTTTGCCCGGGACCCAAACTAGTGAAAACAGCATATCTACAAGCTCACAACGTGTCGCGTCGTGCCTCACCGCTATTTCCACTTATGGAATCTCTTAGATTTTTCTTTAATTTATGAATGAAATTACTTAGAAAAATCTTTGCATTATTCCTTTTTATTCATGAAAATCCTTTGCAAAGTTTTGGAATAATAATCAAAAATCACACCCGTGTGAACTGAGCGGTGGAGGCTGTGCTCCGCTGGGTGAGTGGAGCAGCCCCGCAGGGGTTGAGGTATATGGGTAAAATACATGCATTACAAGGTTGCTCAACAGTGGCACTTGAAGGTACTGTAGGTCACCCAGGCATTAGTGTGTGTGTGTGTGTGTGTGTGTGTGTGTGTGTGTGTGTGTGTGTGTGTGTGTGTGTGTGTGTGTGTGTGTGCGTGCGTGCGTGCGTGCGTGCGTGCGTGCGTGCGTGCGTGCGTGCGTGCGTGTGTGTGTGAGAGGGTGACCTGCTGACCCCCCAACCTTTTCAGGCCGCGATCTCCAAAATAATCATATTTTAACTGGGAATCCCCCACCCTGACCAGCACTAAGAGTTGAGGCATTATATTTTGTATAACATGGTTCTGTTGCGAAAATAGCAGATCTACCGTACATGCTCACAACGCCTCGCAACACGAGGCGTTGTGAGCATGTAGGTCGGCTATTTTCACTGTTTCTGGCTCTAATATTTGACAATTTGGCCAATGATTAATTTGCCATATTAGAGGTGTTAAAAAGTCCTTAATTTGTCACTTTAGAAATGTGCAGATACCCTCTAGTCTAGTCTATACACTTAAACTTTATGTTGGTTTGTTTACTGTTGAGTGAGAAAACAATGTTGCACATTAAGCTGATCATCTGGGGACCGCACAAAATAATCTGGGGACCCCCTTGGGGGTCCCGACCCACAGGTTGAGAACCACTGTTATACATTATAACCATAACCCTCTCCTCTCTCTCTCTCTCTCTCTCTCTCTCTCTCTCTCTCTCTCTCTCTCTCTCTCCCCCCCCCCTCTTGTGGCCCTCCGGCACAGAGGGCCAGGGAAAAACAGGAAATGCCTGTCCACTGTTCTCACTGCCTCTGCCTCTCTCTCTCTCTCTCTCTCTCTCTCTCTCTCTCTCTCTCTCTCTCTCTCTCTCTCTCTCTCTCTCTCCCTCATACACACACACACACTTTCTCTTGCCCTCTCTCTCTCTCTCCGCCGCCCCTCCCACTCCGGCACCGCAGCGCACTGCTGCTGCTACCTCTCCTCTCCCAAACTATGACTCACACGTTTCCCTCTCATTCTACACACATCCACACACACAGTCTGAAACACAGGGACGTCTAACTATGGAGGGACGGGAGGTGGAGGAACATTACTTGTAGGTATTTCCTTCCATTGTAAAGAGACGGAAATAGAGGGAGAGTAGAAACAGTGACACAGAAATAACGTGAGACAAGAGGGTCACTTTTTTAAGACGCTCAAGAGTTAAATCGACCACAGTCAGGATCTCTTTTTTTGCAGCAGCAGCAGCAGAGAGAAAGTGAGACAGAGATACTGGTTGTCCCGGGGATGAGATGGTCGCAGTTGTGTCGGGGTCTGACAATTCAATTCAATGGAGCTTTATTGGCATGAGAAAACATTTGCCCGGGACCAAAACTAGTGAAAACAGCAGATCTGCAAGCTTGTAGATCGGCTATTGTCACTGCTTCTTAAACATTTATGGAATCTCGTAGATCTTTCTTTTATCTATCATTGAAATGACTTAGAAAAGTGTGTCATACGGTGTTAGATCTGACATGCAGTGTAGTTTCCGCGCTTCCAGAGTTTGGCGGTTCCGCTCGCCGAGAGCTCTGACGCGGGGCCTCTGGAATGCGGGGTGACCTGCCCGCGAGTTCCATCCACCTCGCCTCACTGTTCCCCCCCCCCCCTTCCTCGCCCTACATTCTTCCACCGTGGGATAAATGCTCTATTTTGGGGAGAATACATGCTGCAGGAGGAATTCCGTTATCTGGGATCCCTACCGTATAAACATCCTGGAGCCCAAAACCTACTATGTGTCTCCAAATGTTCCTGCAGCCTTTGTGACAAACTGCACTATGTGCATTAAGGGTTTCCTCAACTTACCTAATACAGTGGTCCTCAACCTTTTCAGGCCGTGACCCTCAAAATAACCATATTTTAAGCTTGTAGATCTGCTATTTTTGGCAAAGAAGAGCAGGCTAATGTATTTGACGGTCCAAGTGGTTAAATTAAGTGAAAATACACATTACTCCAACATGATGACAGTGCTGTCAAACACGTCTAAGCTGTCTAAGAAATCTATGAAAATCTTTCTTCTGCAACACAATTTTATTCAATATGTGCTTCATCTCTCTCTCAGCTAAGGGGTCCCTGGCCTGAAAACGTTGAAGACCCCTGCTTTATGTTGTTACTGTATTCCTCTAATAATGAGTTATACCTTTTCCTACACTTAAAACTTTACTACTACAACCCATTTCTGACCTTTGCCAAGCCATGTCTTGAAGGACCACCTTGTACATGATAGAGTCAGTCAGTTTACGACTCTACAGTACCGTAGAAGGTCAAGTGGGGGTAATAACACACTACCGTAAATCATCTAAATATGTACCAGCAGGTTGAGTCATGTCAAGTCAAACCCAAATTGAATGTTCATACAAAGACAAACTCAATGTGCTATACACAAAATAACACACACACACACACACACACACACACACACACACACACACACACACACACACACACACACACACACACACACACACACACACACACTCACACTCACACACACACAGTATAAGCAAAGACATACATACATACAAATGTATGTTTTGTGTCGCTGGGCGACGATTGTGCTTGATAATCAGATCGCTTCCATGGATGCTTTTGCGTCCTCTTTAAAGGACAACTTAAGTTTTTTACAACAAGGGTTCATATTTTAGATTGTAATTAAAGAATATAAAATATGAGTGTTAAAATGATTTCATTGTTTTAGAGATTCTTATTTCAGTGGTTGGGGGCATGCGTACAAATGGCTAAATATGACATTTTACACAGAATAAGCCCATTCCCAAGATACAATGCAACCTTTCATGGTTGGATGTGACTTAGTTATGGGGGCTAGAAGTGTTACTGTAAATAGCAATAAATAAACTGCTGGCTTATTGTGTCTAAAAAGACATATTTAGCCACTTGTACACATGCCCCCATGCGTACGCATGCCCCACATTTTAGCACGGTAAACGCAATAAAACAATAGAACAAACTTTTTCTTTTCTCTAATTACAATCTAAAATATGAACCCTTGTTGTAAAAAAACAAAGTTGTCCTTTAAGTAGGCTACCCTCATGCCTCTTGGCTGTTGTAATTACTTAATTTCTCCCTGCAGGATCAATAACATGCAATCTCTTCTAATTGTTCTCATTCCGACAGCATTTTCTCATAGTAGATAACAACTATTCTTCTTTGTTGAATTAAAGCACACTAGCCCTTACCCGTTCAAAGATATGAGCTCCGAAATGATGTGCAGTGTGTAGGTTATGGGATGTGCACTGTGCACGAAGTATATGAGGGATGAAAAGTAACTTTAACTGGTGCTTGCATGATGTAGGAGCATCAATGTAAGAAACCCGTTTCGTTTAATGGCTACAGAGATACTGTCCCCCCCCCCCCCCCCAGCCCGCCTGCCCACCCGCCTGCACACACACCCGCCTGCCTGCACACACACACACACACACACACACACACAGAGCTGGTTAAACATTTTGCCTCAAGCTAGATGCAGAATAGATGCGCCTCATGCTAGATGCAGAATAGATAGTAGATACAGCATACCCGTTCAAAGATATGAGCTCCGAAATGATGTGCAGTGTGTAGGTTATGGGATGTGCACTGTGCACAAAGTATATGAGGGATGAAAAGTAACTTTAACTGGTGCTTGCATGATGTAGGAGCATCAATGTAAGAAACCCGTTTCGTTTAATGGCTACAGAGATACTGTTTCCCCCCCCAGCCCGCCCGCCCACCCGCCTGCACACACACCCGCCTGCCTGCACACACACACACACACACACACACACACACACACACACACAGAGCTGGTTAAACATTTTGCCTCAAGCTAGATGCAGAATAGATGTGCCTCATGCTAGATGCAGAATAGATAGTAGATACAGCATAAAAATGCTAATATACAGCATACGATTTGTGAAAGTGACAAACGGGCTTCACAGTTATGTCAGGTGTGTTCATATGCTTATGGTGATGCGATTTCAGATCAATTGCTCCAGCCACTGAGGAGAAACGCTGTTTCAGACAGACAGACACTCACTCAGACAGACATTCGCAAAATTATATTGGATAAAGGGTGTATTCATAATTCTCTTCAAGGCTGTTGGGGAGCACTCTGTCAGAGTGCTGTGCAGAGAGCACATCCTAGACACTGCCGCTGAACAGAAGGTCTGTCTGTGGAAGCTGAAAGCAAAAGATTCATGCTATTTGTTCCAAAAAGGCTTTATACCCTGTATATATCGTTGTTGTCGGGTGGAAACCTTCTATGTCCAAAACTGTTCGTTTAGTATTATCATTTTAAAAATGATTTAAACTAGTGAAAAAAGCAGATCTACAAGCACACAACGCCTCGCATAGCCTGACGGTCGCAACTGTTTCGCACTGGCATATTCACCTGGTTTCCAGGCTAGAAGTTCAGCACGTCCCAAAACAAACAAACAAACAAAAAAAAGAACAAAGGGTTGGGAAGTATGATCAACAAGCACTCCCTGTCCTGTCAGACTCACCTGTCTACCTTGTTTCAGGCCGGTAGGCGTGCTGCTGGAGCTGCGCGGCGTGGGCCCCAGAAGGCCCCCGGTGCCCAGCAGGCCCAGCCTGGCCCCCGGCAGGCTCCTGGAGGGCATCTGGAACTGACGGAGGCTCCTTCGGGTGGACACGCTGCCCCCCACACAGCCAGCGGTGGGGAGAGAGTTGGACTGGCCGAAACCTCGGCTGGAGCAGAGGGGAGGGGAGGGTCCACGGGAGAGTTAGGCAGTGCTATCATATGATGGCATGCAGAGTTTAGGGATGGGACCATATACGAAAATGTCACGTCACGATTATTGTGACCGAAATAATCAATCAAAATATGCCTAATACTCTTAAAATGGCACTTTTTGTTATCAACCACTTGAACCTCTGCGTCCATATTCTGGGGCACCCTTTGCCAAAAAATTGCCAATCTACAAGCTTGGGGGCTAAGAGATTTGGTAGAGTGGAAAAAAAGTCTGTATCAAGTATGTTTACAGGTGTGTTTTAACAATTGTAGAGGGTTTAAGTGGATCAAAGGTGAATTGATCCCAGCATATTGACGGAGAACAATTTCACAATAGATTAAAATCTCTGCGATATGATTATTGTGAGCGTTTTGTATCACGATAAACGATAATAAGGATTATCGTCACATCCCATGTAGAGTTCACCGAGTTGTTGTACTGTACTTGAAGTTACTGGTCATGCTTTTCTTTATGTCCAAGTTTTCTAAGTATGTTCCAAGGAG
The DNA here is from genome assembly GCF_963921795.1 of Nannobrachium achirus. Lineage (NCBI taxonomy): Eukaryota > Metazoa > Chordata > Actinopteri > Myctophiformes > Myctophidae > Nannobrachium > Nannobrachium achirus. The sequence goes on from NC_137816.1 coordinate 46,265,879, forward strand.
ATTCATACAAAGCATCGCACCAAATGGTGTGTGTGCGTGTGTGTGTGTGTGTAAGTAAGTACCAACCATTGCTTGGAATCATAACAGACCTTGGGTATAGATGTCGATTCTCAATACTCATATTTGGAAGGGGTGAAACGATATAGTAACTGCATCAAAATATCGTTTTTAACTAAAAAAAATCAAAGTATATTGAAATGAAAACATCTAAAATTGAATCGTTTGATTTTGTATCGTATCGAATCGGCAGTGCAAAGAATCAATTGTATCGATACTACCTACTTGCGCATTGCATTTGGCATTTTTAAGAAGAAAAAATTAAAAGGAGGGGTTTAATTACTTTTCCATTCCATATAGCTACACTGGTCTATCGATAAATGTGTGTAATCTCTGGGTTCATGTCAAGGTACAGGTTTGTCAATTTACAATGTCCATGTATTTGGCAGATAATCACAGTGTTTACTTATTTATATCCATAATAATACATGTTTCCCTTAAAAACCTACACTATCCACACCTTTCACATAGATTTAATTTCTTTGCTAAATAGTTACTATATCGATTTTAAATCATTGAATCGAATCGTATCGTATCGCCATGAATGAACCAATATTGTCCATATATCGAATCGTCAATCATGTATCAAATCGCTATTAAAATGTATCGTTACACCCCTAGCCACAAGTGGTCTAACAATCGCTGGAATGTCAACGAGCAAGGCCAAACAACTGTCTAATTAACCTTTTTGTTGCCAAGCTTTAAAATATTCAATGTCTTGAATTGCCAGAATTGCCAGAATCTTTTAATGTGCAAGATGTGCAAGGGTCATGCACGGATGATGCACCACACGTGTGCACGCCATTCACAGCTTTCAAATAAAAAAAATCTGCTTGGAAATCCGTTCAGGGCATTCAAAAGATATAGGCTATAGTGTTTTCTTCAAATGTAAACAAACATGGCTGCAATGGGAGCTACCATTCGCGATTACGATCAAGCCGAAACTGGAAGTACTCTGGAAACTCTGGGTTGGCACCATGTGTTAAAATGTGTGTGTGTGTGTGTGTGTGTGTGTGTGTGTGTGTGTGTGTGTGTGTGTGTGTGTGTGTGTGTGTGTGTGTGTGCGTGCGCGCGTGCGACCGTGCGTGTACCTCCTCTGCTGTCGGTACCCAGCCATGTCTGTGTGTGTGCGTGTGTGTGTGTGTGTGTGCGTGCGTGTGTGCGCGTGCGTGCGTGTACCTCCTCTGCTGTCGGTACCCAGCCATGTCGAGGAGGGTTTTCCTGGGAATGGACCGGAACAGCCTTTGGACCTGCTGTTTCCACGACAACAGCCTCTTCTTCTGTGTCTCAGAGAAGGACTGTGGAGTAGGGACAGAATGTAGCGTTCAAAGAAGAAGAAGAAGTAGTAGTAGAAGAAGAATGAATGAGGTGGGTAGTAGGGATGGGACGATATGAAAATGTCATATCTTGTGACAAAAGAAATCGCGATTTACGATATTATCGCGATAATCAAAATGGGCGGAACATTTGCCAAAATATAGCAGATCTACAAGCTCACAACGCGTCACATTTTGAGCTTGTAGATCGGCTATTTTTTGGCAAAGAGATTTGGTAGTGACTAGTGAGTGAAAAAAAGACATGCAGCTCGGCAAATAAAAGGTGAATTGATCCCAGTGCATGACGGAGGACGATATCACGATAAATTAAATCTCCACAATACTATTATCGTGAGTGGTTTTTAATCACGATAAACGATAATATCGCTTATCGTCCCATCCCTACTTTTATTATTTATTTACTCAAGGAAATGACTGTGTGTTTATACCTCGTGGATAAGGCACTTATCAATGAGCTGCAAGTATGAGCTGATGTTCTCCTCGTCAGGTCTGGACACCAACAGCTGGGTGCAAACTAGAAGTGGTAGAAGTGAGGGATCAGTGGGGGTTATCAATTGAACGTAGAGAAGTGGGGATTTGACATTACAAAAGATTGATCAATTGAATGTACAGTAGTTCAAACATTAAGAAAACTGATGTGTGTCATTATGGAAGAGAGGACTAAGGTGGGAAAAGAGTCCAGTCTACAAAATGGCAATATTTCTAACAACAACAACAACAACAACAACAACAACCAAACTGAACGACACTGATCTCAACTGATCATGGATACGGTTCAAACCACTGGTAATCTCCAGCCAACTAAGGATGCTGGATCCAGGCCGCTGGCTAGCTTACCTTTCCCCATGACGCGTGTGAACTGGCCAGGGAGGTCTCCCTCTGCGACCAGGCTGGTTCCGGGCTCACCCTCGCCTCCTCCTCCACCTCCAGTCAGGTGGGAGCCAGGAGCGACACTCTTGCCCTCGGAGCCCAGCAGGGGGCGCTGTGGAGAGGAGTCCTCTCCGCCGCCGAAAGCCTTGATGGGCGTCAGGATCATCTGATGGAGCTCCTGGAGAGGTGCGCGCAGGTTCCCACCCTCCAGCACGTCCTAGGTTAGGGATGGGACGATATGAAAATGTCACGATTATTGTGACAAAAGAAATCGCGATTTACGATATTATCACGATAATCAAAATCCATTATCCTGGGGCGGAACATTTTGCGACGCGTTGTGAGCTTGTAGATCGGCTATTTTTTGGCAAAGCCATTTAATAGAGAGTGGAAAAAAAGACTGTATCAAGTACGTATATTATAAGTCAGTGGAAGCACTGTGAACCAGCTCATGAACAAACACTATTTCTGAACAACTGAGACCATTATAAAATAATCTTGTGATACTTCCGAGACAGAAACGATATGTGCCGCTGTTTAGATCCTCAATAAAATGATGAAATTCATCACATCGAAAAGCAAGTGATTAGAAAACAACCTCTGATTTATCTTCTTTTATATTCCTAAACCGATTATATGACAAAGATCTCAGTCGTTCATAAATAGTGTTTGTTCATGAGCTGGTCTAGCCGGCTCCATTCACTGCCATGTATTTCCGGTGCGAGTTTTGGCACTCATGGTGAGCGCCATGGCCGGTCATGGCACCTCCCTGGCGTCACGTGTTTCCTTTCCTTCTATAACAGGGGTCTACAACAGGGGGTCCGGACCCCTAGGGGGTCCTCAGAGTTACTACAGGGGGTCCTCCAAATCTTCCAATCCTTTTTATATTAACAACTTGAACCTTAGTGTCCATATTCTGAGAACTGTAGCCAAAAATAGCAGATCTACAAGTTCACAACGAGCTTGTATATCTGCTATTTTCGGCAAAGAGTTTTGGTGTAGAGGGGGAAAAGAGCAGTTTAAGTACAGAGTAAAAGTAAAGATACACTGACGATTGTGCTGTCAAACGATGAAACTATATGGAATATATGAAAAGTTTGTGGGGGTTCCTGCTTCATCTCTCTCTCAACTAAGGGGTCCTTGGCCTGAAAATGCTGAAGACCCCTGTTCTATAATAACTTCCTTGGTGGTGGTTGGGCTGGACAGGAAGTGAGTAAAAAGAATAGACTTGTCATGTCAACCGTTTTTGTTTTTTTTAGCGTTGGTGTTTGTGCTTTGCTGTCTATAACAGTGGAGAGAGGCAGAGAAAGGAGAGATGACGTGGCGTGTGGCACAGATCATGACGAAAATGAACAGAAATCCAAGGCAATATTCAAGTGCACATAATAATGTATAATTTCTTTTTTGTTTAATTATTCATTCCAACCACGTAACGGCAAATTCCACGAAGGTGAAATCCTGAACACTATGTCTGAATACTGACGTGCTTTTCCCCAGGCCATTAGCAGACAGATGAGGTATAAAGAGGTATTATTGGCTCAGCGACCTGCTGTGTGGACTGCTAATATGATCGCTGTACGCCAAGGGAATCGTTCTAGACAGTTCTACCACCTATCACTGACGAGCCGTAAAATATATCTGACAGGAGAGAGGGAGAGAGAGAGAGAGAGAGAGAGAGAGAGAGAGAGAGAGAGAGAGAGAGAGAGAGAGAGAGAGAGAGAGAGAGAGAGAGAGAGAGAGATTGGGGAGAAAATAACCCCTCGCTAGGGTTGGGATCCATAACCGGAGGAATCGAGAGGAACCGGAAGCAACCTTGTGAGGAACCAGGAATCGGTTTCATCACTTTGGAACCGTTTCAGGAACTGGTTTTATCACACTGTCCAAGCTTCATGTCTGCTATACAATTACAATATCGGTGTCGGTGGTTCTCTAACTTTTACATTTCATGGATTTCACCATAACCATGAGTGAACAAACAGAAACCCCCTAAAGGAATCGTTAAAGGGAACAGTTAAGGAATCTGACCGTTAAGAGGGAACCAGAATCATAACCATTATTTTATGCTTTAGCTGCTGAAAAATAGCAGATATACAAGCTCACAGCGCGGCACTGTGAGCTTGTATATCTGCTATTTTTGAGAAATTCAGAAAATTTGGTGCAAGTCATTTAATATTTTGCCCCGGTTCTATAAATGTCTTCTAAATCCTTCTTCTAAATCAGTGGTTCTAAAACGTTTTCATGTCAATGGACCCTTAAAATTACATGCATTTGGCCACGGACTCCCATCTCAAAATGAGTACACAAACGGAACCCCCTATAGGAATCTTTAAGGGGAAACGTTAGGGAATCAGACCGTTAAAGAGGGAAACTTTAGGAGCGAGAATCGTTATAATCCCAACCCCTATGTATCGCTGCATCATGTACACTACAGTATTCCCCCCCAAATTGCTCTAATCCTGATTCCCGACACTGCTTACCCGGTCCGGGGCCTTTCAGGCGTGTCCTGTGTAAAAACCAAAAATACCAAGCCAACAAACAGGTGTCCAGTTTCCCCAGGCCCGACAAATGACTCGCTAACAAATTTTAGCACCAAAGCCTTTGGTGAAAAGGTTAGGCCTGAATTTAGCGGGGTACAAGTAGACCCTCCTGTGGTGCGCCCTTGGATGCCATTGTCAGAGCTGGGCCGATTGTGCCCAGCGTCAGACGGGCTGTGGTTGGTTGACCACGGTTGCAATGCGCAGCCAAAAACACTTCTTCCTGGATTAGGTGTTCCCTTGGTTGTCGCTGTCTCAGAAAAGTAACACTTACTAAGACTGTGCACACACCCACACGACACAGGCTGGCACACACACACACACACACACACACACACACACACACACACACACACACACACACACACAGGCTGGCACACATACACACACGCAACCACACACACACATCCACATACACATCCACACACACACACACACACACACACACACACACACACACACACACACACACACACACACACACACACACACACACACACACACACACACACACACACACACACACACACGCTCTCTTCACTAGAAAGAAAGCCTGGCTTGTGTTTGAGATTTAACTCATACCCACAAAAAATAGAATCCGGGGATCCACAAGGGGAACGGCATGACTCCAATGTGTCTCTCTGACTTCATTTGGCCAGCATGACAGCAAGACATCATCAGTCATATCTGTGATTCATGACTCCAAATGTGTTTTTTTTTACCCAAACAGAGCCATATTGACTTGCATTATGAAATAAAAATGTAGTATTTCAAAAAAGTATAAAACATCATGCGGCCTTACTGGCAGTGACCACCAGAAACATGGTGCTGGCTGATCCAGCGGTTTGCGAGATTAGCACTGACACACAGACCCTCTTCTGGATGGCTCCGATAGAGCCAGGGGTGAGATGACGGTGGAGCTGTGTGGAGCGTCGTTCCACTACCTTTCAAGCTGCACGCACACCCCACATGCACATACTGTACGCCGTCAAGATGTGTTTTTTTGCAAAAACAACAAATTAACAATGTAACTAAATAATAAGAGAAAGAAAGTTTTCCATCACATGTGTTGAATACAGTATTTCAACTAGCACAGAGCAGCAGGCCGCGCGCACATGTGAAGTCATTAAAATAGAGTTCCACTGGCAAAAGAATCCACAGCACACCACTGTATAGAGCCATGCCATAAAAAACATAAAACATAAAAACATTCTACAAGGTTTCTTCAGGGCCGTATATAAGCTTTGGGAGGAACAGAAGACAAGTAGGCAAGGCACAGGGGCCTATTTCACGGTAGTAACCGTAGCTAATAGCAGGCTTCCTGTACGGGGTTGAGGAGAGAGAGAGAGAGATCTACAGACAAACTGACCTTTTCCAAGCAGCGCAGTAGGTTCTGTCTCTCTTTGAGCTTCTGAATGCTGATGACTATCTTGTGTCTCGCCCCTTTGGTGACATTCTGTTGGAGGAAAAAACGGTTTCAAGGGTAAATTGTGTGGAGAAGTCCTTCGAACATTCTTTTCAGTCCCTTTAAAACACATCGGGTGACCAGGATTAATCAAGATTTGAAGGTCCAGCAAAAAAGTAATCGTAATCCGAGTATGTCCTGGCTTTTGTAATGGCCGGTAGAGAAGGCAGTGTTTTAAACATGAAGGTGTTTTAGTATTGATGGTTCTTAGCATACAGTAATATTGTCTGAACACAGCAGCTGCTCATCCTTGAACTCCATCTGGTTGTTTTGTAATGCTGTGGAAAGGCTATGGCAATGCCTAAATAATGATGAATCCTGTTTACTTAATACTGTAATCATGATAACTGTGTGTTTTTTTTAAATCATTTTCTTAATGTCTCATTGTACTTATCTGTATCATATCTTTGGAAAAGGTTTGTAATAAACCCTATACCAAATACTCGCAACACGATAATATGATAATAATATGAGATAACTAGAAGCAGTGCTCTTCCGAGCACAGGTCTCCACCAGGCCAGGCGTCCTGGTGGTGCTACTGTATAGGCCAGTGTAAAAAGGGTGGCATATGTTCTTCACCTTAGACCTTTCATAGCAATCGGACACTGCATGCATGATTTGAAGCATTGTGTTCCAAAAATGTGTTTTGCTAAAGTCTACCTGCTGGTGGCGCTATAACAGGCCAATGTGAAAAGGGTAGCATTTGTTCCTTGACATAGTGGGAATATGTGTGGCAAATTTCACGGTAATTGCAAGCTGCATTGATGATTTGAGGCATTTTGTTCAAAAACAGAGCAATCCTGCACACTTTGGAAGCTAATATTAGCCAATCAGGATGGAATATGAAATATCAGACGGATCAGACTTGATCACATGACTATAGAGATACTGTGTACTGATTTGTGTTATTTTTGGAGAAGATCTGAAGGAGTAATATCCAAAAATGTGTTTTACATAAGTCGGCCCAAAGGTGGCGCTATAAAAGGCTGATGTGAAAAATGCAGGGCAAAGGTTTATCCTTAGCCTCTAGGGAGTGCGCTTACAAAGTTTGAAACTGATCGGTGGAGTTATAGGTAAAACCATAAATCGGCCTGTTATAGCGCCACCATGAGGCTGATTTAAAAAAATGTAAGTGGCATTTCTTCCTCGGCCTAGTGGGAACGTGTGTGTGCGATTTCATGATAATTGCACTTTGCGTTTGTGATTTGAGGCATTTTGTTCAAAACGGCTCAATCCTACAAACTTTGGAAGCCAATCTTAGCCAATCAGGATGGAATATGCAAAATCGGACAGATCTGTGTCGATCACATGACTGTCGAGATACTACCTGCCAATTTGTAGGATTTTTGGACAAAATCTGTAAGAGTAGTGTACAGAAATGTGTTTTGCAAACATCGGCCACTAGGTGGCGCTAGAACAGGCCCATTTGAAAAATGTAGGGCAGAGGTTCTGAATTGGCATCCAAGGAATATGTGTGCTCACTTTGGCAGCAACCGGGCCAACGGCGACTGAGATTAGGTGGTCACAAAATGTGAGGACGCACGGACGCACGCACGGACGGACGCACGCACGCACACATGGACGGACGAAGGACCTTCAAGAAGGGGAAAACATACTATCCCCCATGCCTTCGGCTGGTGGAGACAATAAGCTAAGTTGCTATAAAGGGCTAGGTTATTCTGACAGAGGAAAACAACGGGTTAGTCAATGACCAATCATAAATATGTGCCTTTCTTTTAGTTTTATTTTATTGTACTTATATATCATATTTCATATATAAATATGGGAGAGTGCTTTTTGCAGGTCTTTCAGTCCGAGTGTATCAAAAAAGGCCGCGGAAGCTTGTGATTGGCTGCGCGGAGGTGACGAAAGTCGGGGGGATGGAGATACACCTAAACCTAACCTTAACCCTAACCCTAACCTAACGCTGGTGAATGCTAACCTGGTGAATGTTAACCTGGTGAATGTTAAACTGGTTGGACCAACAGTGCTTAACCCAGTCGCCTTTTTGATACACTCGGACTGAAAGACCTGCAAAAAACACTCCCATATAAATATATCTTAAATGTTAGGGAGGGACTAGTGGAGAAGAGCAGAAGCAAACTTTTATGTTTGGTTACGCTCTTGTGAAAATAGCAGATCTACAAGCTCACAACACGTCGCAGCGCGACGTGTTGTGAGCTTGTAGATCTGCTACAAAGTGTAAAATCAGGCATTATGACACCATCAAGGCCTGACAAAAGAATATATATATATTTTGTCGACAAAATCAACTGTAGATTTAGTTGACTAAAACTGAGACTAGAATATGACTAAAACTAAATGAGCTTTCATTCAAAAGACTATAAGACTATGAATTTGATGTCCAAATCATCACTGGTCCTCACCATGTGTGTTTCATGTCTACCAACCTGTGACTCCAGCTGCTGTTCAGTCAGTGACATCATCTCGTCGTAGGTCATGGTGGAGAAGAGAGCAGCGTACTTATGGAGACGGAGGCTCTTTAGCCACGCAGGGACATCTGTGGGGCATGCGCGCGCACAAACAGACACAGACACACACAGACACACACAGACACACACGCACACGCACACGCACACGCACACGCACACACACACACACACACACACACACACACACACACACACACACACACACACACACACACTCGACGTTAACTGACCTTGTCTTTAGTTCACTAATAGGTGAAAGTTCAGCGATAACATCAGTGTTTTCACCAATCATCTAAATCAGTGGTTCTCAAACTCTCAAATTTCAAGGACTCCCCTTAACTCTGACAGTGTACAAATGGAACCAAATTAACCCTAACGGGTTCATTTGGTTCCATTTGTACACTGTCAGAGTTACGGCACAGACTTGTATGGGTCAATTTAGACCCCCATAAAGGAACCCACAGTCCCTGACTCCTGGAATCCACTTTGAGAACCACTGATCTTAATTGTTCAAACAAAGCAACAATAGAAACTCTTGAACCTTCAACAATAATATGATGACTACTCTGCAATGTCTGACTCTGCAGCAATACGCCTGCGTTCACAAAGTCAAGCGCTCGTGTCGTGAGTAGACCAACTCAAGATGTCTAAGGTGATGCTTTAGTGATATCACATGTTCAGTTTGACACGGTTTGTTGGGAATGCTTACTGCAGCTGGTACGAAATGCTCAAAGAAAATGCTGAGCCTTGGCTGGTGGTGTTTTAGACGTTTGCTCATCTTTGCGGTAAAATGCGGTTTGGGGTAAAGCAAGCCAAGGCGCTGGTTCAGCGGACTGTTTCGCTCAAGAGTTCTATCTGCAGTTCCTGCCAACATTGTGCAAGCGAATTTAAATCAGGGTCTGACTCATGTCGCATTGAAAGCAAAACCTGCTCAGCAAGGCCAAAGTGTAATGCTGTATGAATGTTTGCAACAAGGGTTCAGACCACACTGTGCTGTTGTAAAAGCAGGTGGATGACAGGAACGGTCTAGGAGACAAAGTTGAACCTTTCATTCAGGACACTTTGAAGTTTCTGAACTTAGTTGCTAGTTGTTGTTGTTGTTGTTGTCACCATGGGTCTTCTGTTTGTGCTAAATTAGCCTCATTATAATTTCTTACTTCAACCAACCAGGAGAGTTTAAGCCCAGAGTGAGGGCCTCACTTTGTGGCTGCAGCTATGAATGAATGGCTGTTTTCAGCAGCTGGCAGACAAAATGTACTGTAGAACACGCCTCGAGCAACTCTATAAGTAGAGGAAAATGAGAGAGTAAACATGAAAAGGTTTAGCTCTCTGTGCAGGACAGCACAAGGCCCAGAACGGGGGCTCCTGAGGTCAACGTGGTCCCCTCTGCTTCCTGGCTGGATAAACCACTCCTCACAGCCTCCACCACGCACACAGCACACAGCCGTAGAGCCAGGTTCACCCACACCACTGACCTCTGTCTCTCTGACTGGGACCTGCTCTATGCTTTAGTTAATGACATTATATTTCATGATTTGTAAACATCGTTTCTGAATTTGTCTGGGAAATATAATTCTGAAACTTAATAAGTAATAAGTAAATAAGTAAGTATATTTTTCTTTTTTATGTTGCGCTTCTTGTTGTGGGCCTGACTTTTATTTGGGTTTTTCTAAGCTTATGGCATAAAGATAACTGATGCTTTGAATGTGCATGAAACTGATTATTATTATTATTATTTATTTTTTACATCCGATTGGTAGAGCAATCAATACCTTGATACTGGTTCCTGAACGATATTGTTTTCCAATACCAATTTTTTTAAATGTTTCAACAACTATAAAATGACATTACACATTACAGTACATTATTAACTATTAGGACAGACTTTCTGCCTCACTAGCAAGCATTGCTGACTTAAAAATAAATAGCTTGTTTCAACAGAATGTAACATTTGACAACATCTTATTAACTTATTAATAATTTCATGCAGAATACATTACTTTGAGAAGCAGCCAACATAAAAGCAGTTTTTGCTGAAGAAGTACTGCTCTCTCCGTTGTAACAATAGGAACTATTGTTGTTTAGGAACTTTGAAGCATGGCTCCATTTGTGGTAGACAGGCTTGACAAGCATTTCGTCGTTGTCGGGTGCAAACCTTGTATCTCCAAGTTTCAAATGTGTACGTTCTTTCGCAAAGTAAAGCCCTGCTTCATCATACAAGGCCGTCGCACTAAAGTAGTGAAAACAGCAGATCTACAAGCACACAACGCTTCGCGGTGCGAGGCGTTGTGTGCTTGTACCGGTAGATCGGCTGTTTTCACTAGTTTAAATAATTTTTAAAATGATTAATGCAAAACGAACAGTTTTGGACATAAAAGGTTTTCACCTGACAACGACGATTTATTATATCAACTAATGTGCTGAATGTTTAATTAACTTATTACCCTGTTCGGCTAAAATATATAAATATGTAGTCTTATATGAGAACAAAGAACAGAATAACCCACCATGAATGTATTACTGTAAATGAACGCTCCCCAGTGACCCCAGCCACGGAGGCCCTCCACTCCATTTGCGAACACAGTGGATGGGGAAAAATGCAGAGAAGGTTTTGTGTTTGGACGGAGATGAAAGAGGTGGAAATGATAACGGAGATATACATTTTATGCACAACCTGGAAGCATTTATTTAGCAATCAGTGGAGAAAGTTGATGTCTACGTTACGTTTGCTGTCCTCTTGTCAGTCAAATACAGAGCAATATTCTGCTCTTAAATGGATGTTCAAGTGTTTCATCACATTGTGTTGCCGGTCTCGGCAGTGATGGCTTTTTCCATAAAGTATATTGCATTGTGCCCTATTGGCATAGAGCCTGATAAAATATACCCATACTTTTGTAATGTAGTCCACCCTCTCAACACAACAACACACACATGAGCCCTGACTCTGGGCGTACAGCAAAGTGTTTTTTCTTGCGTGTCTTGTGAAAAGAACAGATCTACAAGCTAACAGCGGCTAGTGATGCGACGTGTCGTTGTTAGCTTGTAAATCAGTTCTTTTTGGCACGTGACACCATTGTACTACGGAATATAAATGAGGCTATAGGTATCGAAACTTGTTACCAAAATGACATGACATTTTTTGCGGTACTCGGCGGTATCGAGGCAGTTCAGTCAAGTGCCATAAAGGTAACGACAGGTAAACGTAATGGTTGGCGACCCCCCCCCAAACTCCCCCCCCAAAAAAGGAAGCATCACAGTGATCATTAATATGAAAGTGACTATCTGCCTACATCTAAAAAAGGAAGCATCACAGTGATCATTAATATGAAAGTGACTATCTGCCTACATCTAAAAAAGGAAGCATCACAGTGATCATTAATATGAAAGTGACTATCTGCCTACATCTTTCCAACGCACCCCTCATGCCGCTGCCTTCCTCATGAAACGCACTGTGCCGATGCCCTCCTCCTAGACCAGCCTCCTCCAGATGCTCACTGCCTCCACTGCCCGACGAAGCGATGCTACTCTGGGGGGAGAGGGGCGCGTGGTCCATGGCGGGGCCCCTGGGGGCCCGCAGGTCCTCTTGGGACAGCCAGACGTGGCCCAGGCTGGGCTGACCGCTGCATGGGCCACTCATGGGCGGGGTGAGGGACACGGAGCGCTTCAGGGGACTGTGCTGCTGATGGCTGCCTCCGCCACTCGACAGAACTGCAGGACAACAGCAAAAGTCAACAGAGGCAGGGCCACAACTGTTAGTTATAGGGGCTCTTTGGAGGAGGGGAAACAAATTATGTACGACTACAATCATATAATTATCAGTGATATAAAGGGAAACTGGTGTTCACTCACTGTAAAAAAAAAAAAAAAAAGTAATAATAAGACTGTTTTAGAGGGATGTTCATCTCTATTGAACATTGAGCTGACAACAGTTGATTCATGAATGTTCTTATTCTTTGCTTTTTAACAGTAATGGGGGACCTCCCATTACCCGTATCCCATCACCATCAGACTCATTTGACGGATGAATAATGTTCCTGAAACATGCAGACTTCAAACTACAGTGAATGGCCATGAAAGCAATTCCTACCTGTGGACAATAACAACTCCTCCTGCTCAAGACTAGTTAGATTTTTAGATATCTTTATTCTATACGCAAAATAAAAATAAATGCTCCAGATGCTTGGCTGGTTACATTCCAGACTTACAAGTGGATATCATCCAGAATTCCTTCATTAACACATTTTCTTTTCACATATTCTAGGTATGAAACCTCTTAACCACAGAAACCACACGGAAGCCTTAAACACAATTTATACGCAGTCGTACAAACGGATCACTTGGCAGAAATAAATGTAACAAAATTAAAGACTTTCAACATGGTTGTCTGAAAATCATATGAGAAAACATAAAGAAGCCATCGGTCATTCATCCCTACAATAAGGTTGTCTTGTCTTGTCATATACAGTATATCTCCTTCTCTGTCGCTGCCTTTTGCTCTCTTTTTCATGCTCAACGATTGATATCTCTGCTGCTAGAGCTTCTTCCATGATGACAGAGAGCTCTCGGGGTCAAACCAAACCAAACCTTTTCCTGTTTGATTTAGTGGGGTTGGAAAACCCAACCCTGAAGTTGGGTTGTGTGCATGGGTCCAGTAGGAAAAAACAAGTTCACACACAAACACACACACAACAGGTAGGCCTTTCTGCAGCGCCCGACAGAAGCTGCCCCTGGAATCATGGAATATTCCAAAAGCAGCAAGAGGGCGAGGTAAACAGAATCAAAGATGCAGAAGAGAAGGGAGCTTTATGCGTGTCCACTCTGCCGGTGTAAACTGGCCTGTCACAATTATTACATAATCGTCTAATCGCAATTATTTGACATAATCAGATTTTGTTTTTGTCATAATCGTTTACATGTTGAACATGAGATCGGCTATTTCCACAATTTTTTATGTATTCCCTTTTTTTTGTGTCAAAAACTGCTGGTCATTTCTTTGTATATTTAGGTCATATCTGCCATGTGCAACTTCAAATTAAATTGTTAATCGCAATTATTTGAGTGACAATTAATCATTGAATCATGTCAAATGTCATAATCGTTGACAGCCCTAGGTGTAGACTGCCACCAGTGAGTCGCTCTCTCTCTCTCACACACTCTGTCTCCTCCTTCCTATATGTGGACCACTTACTGACTGCTATGTATAGGACTTCACGGCCCCCGTTTAAAATAGGTGCCCAGCTAACATTACAAGTTCCAGTCCCTAAATATTAGCCATTTTCCCTAAATACAGTGGCCCACAAAGGCAGCCTTACATGGGAAGGGATGGGTTGGTATGTTCTGCTGTGGTTTGGGATAGAGGTGGAGTGCTGGGGCGGGGTAAACCGGACACGATGCGACGGGCATGAGCATTCCCACCATAGCATACAGGTTGATGTGCTCAGACAATTATACTGATGTGTTTACCTACTGGCACAGCTAAACCAACACCGTGTGTGAACGGAAGGGGGGTTCAGGGCACTGGTAGCTGACTCTAAGGTAATAAGATCGGCTGGATAAAACACTCCAAGAATAATATCACCCTGTCTTGAACGTACAAACAAACAGCTGATACAACCACTCACTCACATTAAAGGCATTTGATACAACAGTGGTCTTCAACAGGGGGTCCAGGACCCCTAGGGGGTCCTCAGAGTTACTACAAGAGGTCCTCCAAATCTTTGGAGGACCTCACCACTTGAACGTCACCACTTGAACCCTAATGTCCATATTCTGAGAACTTTAGCCAAAAATAGCGGATCTACTAGCTCGATCGGCTATTTTCGGCAAAGAGGTTTGGTGTAGACGGGGAAAAGAGCAGACTATGTACAGAGTGAAAGTTCAAGTTTATTAAGTATCGACGGTTCAAGTGGTTATATAAAAACACAAATATGCATGAATCCAAAATACACGATGATCGTGCTGTCAAACAATGAAACTGTATATGGAATCTATGAAGAGGTTTATTCAATAACTAGTGTGCTGCCTGTAGCAGATCTGAATCGATGGAATTTGATTTAAATTGAGGAAATACTACTGTATGCAGCCAACGTATACTGTATTTTCACATTTGAAAATACTGTATCCAGAAGATGCCCCCTGGAAATGTTTTGATTTATTTTCTGTCTCATGAGTATTATCATCATATCATGCCAATAAGTGATCTGGATTAACCTTCCATTGATTCAATGTCTCTGTGTAGCAGATGCTAGTAGTAGTGGCAGCGACAAAGAGCAACTAGTTTGGCAGTTGTGAAATCCTCGTGTCTTTTGTGTGTTGTGGCGACTGAAGTTGCTGACAGTCCAGAATAAGGAGGATCTTGCTTGGAGCCGTGAGCGAGGGGCTTTAAATGTGTCTTTATTTATAAACCCTCAGCTGTTTCCTTCATCTCCCAGCAAGAAAAAAAACATAGCCCTCGCATTCTTGTCTGTAAATATCCTGCTGCAACCATAGTTATCTTCAATTTCAACAGACCCTTGTCTCCCTGCAGTTGTATGTGTGTATAAATACAGTGCACGCACGCATGCGCGCACACACACACACACACACACACACACACACACACACACGCGTGCACGCACACACACACACACACACACACTCACACACCTTCTACCTTACACCGCTCATCTTCTCCAGTTACTCTGTGTGAGTGTGTGTGTGTGGGTGTGTGTTGGGGGTGTATTTGGTATGACCACAGTGTGACAACCATGACTGGGTTATGAGTAACTGAGCAATTGTCTATTCAATGCTGTGACTGTACTGTATGCTGAAGCCAGCTGAAACCCGTCCACGGACAACATGATGTCACACTACTAATATACTGTTCATGTACAAATAACGTTGTCATTTTGACTGGAACTAACTTCCCTTTGTTGTACTCCACCTTGAAAGAGTGAGTATGGGTAAAAGATCAGGGCTGGGGCCAGGGACATGCTGGGCCCCTGATTCAGCCCGGGAAAAAAAGAGTTGGAGAGGCCCTCATTGCGCGCTATAGAGAGAGGAGAGATCTCTCTCTATAGCGCTGCTGCTACTCAAAGATTTGCCATTTCAGATCATGACAAGTGACAAGCCAGTGGGCCAATTACATGAGTTATATTTCGTTGTTGCTGGGTGGAAACCTTGTATGTCCAAAACCGTTTGTTTTGTATTTTGTTTTGTATTATATTTAAAAAATGATTTAAACTAGTGAAAACAGCCGATCTACAAGCACACAACGCCTCGCACAGGCGTTGTGTGCTTGTAGATCTGCTGTTTTCACTACTTTTGTGCGACGGCCTTGTATGATGAAGCAGGGCTTTGCTTTGCGAAAACATTTACAAATTTGAAACTTGGAGATACAAGGTTTCTGTCCGACAGTGACGATTTACTTTATTGGCCGCCTAGCCCACAAAATGGAACGAAGACCGACATTTTATTTATTTATTTTTCCTAATGGCCGGCCTGGACCATTCCCGGCCGTTCGGGAGTTGTCCCGCTTTTCCCAATGGCCAGCACATCCCTGGTTGGGTCTGGATACCCAAATGTGCATACTTTCTGAGTATGGTGCTGGTCTAGTAATAGTAATAATAACAAGAAAGGTGCAATTCCTGGAAATTGCACGTGTAGTTGCACTGACGCGAGTCGTGAGGAATCCACTGGGAAATGAATTCCGTCTTACCATTTATATTATATAGTGTGAAGCATGACCAATCCTGACTGACTGGACATTATACTGTCCAAGATATCTGGCCTTACAACCCAGCAACCACACTGATAACTAGCCCATACCTGGGGATGTGCGCACTCAAAGTAGTTGTATACCGGTACTTTGGGATATGCGCTGCTGTGTACACAATAATATGCTTAGTTAAACTTTAGGAGAGGAGACTGCTCATTTGATGAAGGCTGTGTGTAACACAGGGGTTTTCAAACTTTTTGAC
The DNA here is from genome assembly GCF_963921795.1 of Nannobrachium achirus. Taxonomy (NCBI): domain Eukaryota; kingdom Metazoa; phylum Chordata; class Actinopteri; order Myctophiformes; family Myctophidae; genus Nannobrachium; species Nannobrachium achirus. Next base: position 46,282,553 of record NC_137816.1, read on the forward strand.
TCAAGGCACTCCTGTAAGAAACGTTTTCATCCACGGCACCCCTGATATTTAGGATCTTACATCATATTATGCGACGTAGGTAAATATGCATATCTGTCTACCTAAGATACGGTAGGCTATGTCACAGAGAAATATCCGTTTTCCATCAGAACTGACTGAAAATAACGTTATACTTGACATTTAACCACTTTAACCCCAGCATCCCTATTCTGGGGGGAAGGTTCACCAAAACTAGCCGATCTACAACGCTTAGATCTGCTATTTTTGGTGAAGAAAGTTGGCAAAAGGAACTCATCAAGTGCAAATCAAGTGCAAACTCATCCAGTGCAAATAAGATCTATTTAACTAAGTATAGTTAAGTGATATTGATGTAGTGATATTGACGAATTCCAAATATTATCAGATTATTCTGAGGCACCCCTGGAGTGGCATCACGGCACCCTAGGGTGCCATGGCAACCACTTTGGGAAACCCTGGTGTAACAACCCGGTTATTTACCTCACGTTGAGTCGTAAGTCGTCACCACAACCATGAGAAGCCCACGCTTACATTGTTTCAGGCAGCCAAGCTATTTGTGCAGATAACATCACGTTCATGCCAACATTGTGCTTGTGAATAAACGGTCTGTGCAAGCGCTATGACATGACATCTAAAGCGCTGTGGGTCCGGGATTAAATCCCATACATTCACAAACAAGAGATTCTGTGAATGTAAAAGATTATCTCTGTCAGTAAGGAGTGTTCAAATGCATACAGTAGGACTGAAATCAGGAGGAGAACTAGGCCTGTCACAATTATTACATAATGGTCTAATCACAATTATTTGACATAATCACAATTATTATGTCAGAATCGTCATAATTGTTTCCATGTTGAAAAAATTCCATATAAATTATATTCAAACATTTTCAAAAATAGTGGAAATAGCAGATCTACAACGACGCGTTGTGAGCTTGTAGATCGGCTATTTCCACTATCAATGTTCTTTTTTAAGTATAAAGTTGTAAAATATGTCTTTGTCTTTGTATACCGGTATTTAGGTTAAGTGTCATATCTGCCATGTGCAACTTCAAAGTTTACAAGCCAAACAGAAATCTTCTGTTTTTGATTATCCCTTTCAGTAAAGGAGTGTTCAAATGCACTGGACTGAAATCAGCAAGGGAGAAGGAAGGAGAGTGGTGGTGTAACTGTACTCACTGGTATTGGTCCCTCCACCGATGCCCACCGTGTTGATGGTGGAGGGCATGGAGGAGGACGGGTAGAGCGCCAGGTGTCCGTTCTCGCAGCCTTGCTGCTGCTGGTGCCAGCCTCCTCCTCCGCCCAGCCCCGAGTCCCTGGAGCCCTGCCAGCCGTTGAGACGGTCATCAGAGCCGTAGCGCGGGTGGTGGTGCAGCGACGGGTAGAGGTTCCCCGACGAGCTGGTGTTGGAGGACGAGGAGCCCGAGGAGGAGAGCGTGGACGGGGGCGTGGAGTGGTGGTGCCCCGCCAGCGGTGGCCTCTCCAGGGAGTCGCCGCGCGCCGCTGCCCGCTCCTCCAGGTGGTTGAGCCAGAGCGCCAGGGCAGAGCGGTCCTCCAGGGACGTGGCCGGGTGGATGAGGGCGTAGCTCAGCAGCTGGCGCGACTCCTCCAGGTGGCGGCCGTGCTCGATGGTGTGCGCCAGGATGCGGGGCAGCAGGCGCATGTACTCACCCTTGGCCTCAACGTTGCCCGGCTTGAGCAGCGGCAGGTGGGTGAGCACCAGCGAGATGACGCGCTCCTTGGACTCGGCCTGCCACTGGCTGATCACCACTGGAGAGAGAGAGAGAGGGAGAGGGAGAGCAGAGAGAGAGCAGAGAGAGAGGAGGAGAGAGAGAGAGCAATGAAGGGAGGGCAAGGAGAGGAGAAATATTAATCATTTTTTCATCATAACTATAACAATAAGTTTAGCTTTACCAAACCCAATGCTGTGTAGAGAACACAGCAGTGCTGCCGCTACCATGACACACTGTGTGTCGGGCATCACGCTGCCGAAGGGCACCAAAAAATAAAAATCTAAATAATACGAAAGATGAAGAGCCAAGCCCATCATCACCATAATAACTAATATGTATTTGCTCCGACTAAATGCAATCACCTCATTCGTGATGCAGCCTGATCAATGGTTGTGATGCCTGCTATGGTTTCATCCATTTGAACTATGGATGGTGTGTAGAGCTTAACGTCTGGACATACGTGTACCCGAGCGCCGTACCGTCGCAAAGAAAAACACCACTTCAAAGTCTAGTTTACGGCAAATTAAGTGGAGTGGAGAGGACAACAACAACAACATCATGTAGGCTAATTCTATTTGCTCATTTATGAATGCGATGGCGTCGCCCCACAGAATATGGATAGACTCAGATCTTGTGATGCTTGTGGATCGGCTGTTTTTGGCAATTTGCCACAGTGTTGTAAACACTGGGTCAGACTCACTCCCTTCTCATATTACAAGGGTCTTCAACAGGGGGTCCGGGACCCCTAGGGGGTCCTCAGAGTTAATACAGGGGGGCCACCAAATCATAATTTTAAATGAACAACTTGAACCCTCGCATCCCTATTCTGAGAAGCCAAAAATAGCAGATCTACAAGCACTCAACGAGGCATTGAGAGCTTGTAGATCGGCTATTTCTGGCAAATAGGTGTAGAGGTAAAAAAAGTGTACAGAGTGAAAGGTCAAGTTAACTAAAAACACGAATCCAACATGGACTGATGACAGTGCTATCAAACAAGTCTATGAATCTATCTATGAAATCGATGAATATCTGCATCAAATAGGCTACAATATGTAGAGGGGGGGGGTCCCTGCTTCATCTCACTCTCAGCTAAGGGGTCCCTGGCCTGAAAACGTTGAAGACCCCTGATTTATCACAATAAATCGCAGCCTTTGCGATTCTCTAATCGCATTGGTTACGAATCGCGATTACGGTTTGAAAGACAACGTATCGTTCAGCCTTGCGTGCATGTGTGAAGGATGGGTCAGACGGACAAATGTATAGCGGTTAAAGAAAGAGGATGCCAGGGTGACACAGAGAGCGCACCGTCGCATCGTCATCCTTCTATTCTGTCCCCGAGTTCCTCCCTCCTCCAGTGTGTCTGTAAATGGGAGCTGAGCTTTATGGTTCCGCTCTTTGCATAAGCAGGAGGTCACGGAGCCGCTATTGTTGTACGGGTCTGTGGCGCCTTATGGAGGAGTTTATTCCTATCAGCTTGGACCGGGCAGCTATAGATACCTCCAGGTCAGGGCAACGGTTTTGGACGGGGGGCACAAATATAGATGTAACAGGACGCAGCCAGGGCCGCACTTCCTGTTTGAGGAGCCGCGGTTGTGTTTGTGTGTGCGTGTGTGTGTGTGTGTGTGTGTGTGTGCGTGTGTGTGTGTGTGTGTGTGTGTGTGTGTGTGTGTGTGTGTGTGTGTGTGTGTGTGTGTGTGTGTGTGTGTGTGTGTGTGTGTGCCTACGTGCGCGTGACCCCTGCGGTCATGCTGCTACTGTGACCATAGCTGTCAGTGTGTACTAATTCAGCTGCGAGGGCCTTGTCTCTAAATCCAACCGTAAGAGGTGAGACCAAGAAATAGATTGGTTGCTCTCACCATCCAATGATACACCAATGTCACAGTACTGAATCCATACAGGCATTACACACTTTACAGCTCTATACAATCCACCGTTTGTCAGCCTTCTGATTGGTCCCTGAGACTCCCTGACTGGCCAACCAGAAAAAACCATTCACTTTTTGCTATCGGGGGTGGAGTTTGTGCAGTGGAGAATGTTGCTTCAGGCTTTCAAGAACGGTCCGCACTGCGCGACACGGCGTGCGTCTAGTACGGCCGCACAAGGTGATCGCGATTTCGCTCAATATAATGAATAAGCTTCAACAAACTAGTTCACATGGACCTTATCAATGTAACTAAGAGTTACGATTGGGTACATATATTTTAAATGGGCAGAATTACGAAAGCCAGCCTATTATGTGAGGAGAACTATAATCTGGCTGTCATCTTCCTACCCAAGATGCACTGCGCTTTCTCTTTCTATTTCTATTCTCTCTCTGATCCAGAGGATTAAACTAATTAAAACATATATTTTCGGGGGAAAACTACTGTTTTGCTATGTAATTACTGTACCTTTTTCTTCCCTTTTTATTAATATCACGTAGATGTGTTTTTTTGGGTACTTTATATAGCTGTAATGAGGCTATGAAAAAAAGAAAAATCCCATCCACTTCCACTATAAAAGAATCTGCAATGGTGATTCTGTCCCACTGGGATTAAACAAATTAAAACATATACTGTATTTTCGGGGAAACCCCCTGTTTTGCAATGTAACTACTGTACCTTTGTCTTCCCTTTTTATTAATATCACCTAGATGTTTTTCCTTTGGTACTTTAAATTGCAATAATGAGGCAATGAAAATACCCTCTCCCCCCATTCACTGCCACTATAAAAACAATCTGCCCAGGGTCATCTGTACCACCATAGTAACAGGGCAGAATGGGGCGGGATTTGCAAAGGGGAGAATTGGAGAATGTTGTGTGGAGCGCATTATACTCTTCTAGCACAGTGGTCCTCAACCTTTTCAGGCCGTGACCCCCAAAATATATTTTAACTGGGGACCCCCCACCCTGATGAGCAAATAAGAGTTGAGGAATTACATTTTGTATAGGCTAACACAGTTCTATAGTGAAAATAGCAGATCTACCGGTACATGCTCACAACGCCTCGCAACTGCTATTTTCACAATTTCATTTTGTAATATTTGACAATTTGGCCAATATTTCATTTGTCAATTTAGAGGTATTAAAAAGTCCTTAAATTGTCGCTTTAGAAATGTGCACATACACTCTATACACTTAAACTTTGTTGGTTTGTTTACTGTTAAATGAGAAAACAATGTTTCACATTAAGCTAATCATCTGGGGACCCTCCAAAATAATTTGGGGACCCCCCTGGGGGTCCCGACCCACAGGTTGAGAACCACTGTCCTAGCAGAGCTCTTGTCCATTTGCCTCCAGATCTTGCACAAGAAAATCGATCACTGGTCTGGCCTTCGGATCATCTACTTTTAAGTGTTACACTTGTATTCTTATTTCTTTCTTTGCCCTTAATTTTTGATCAGTAGGCGTCACGTATGTGCAGTAGCTGAACTGAAACCTAACTTCCATCCTGGCATTCTCCAAGGTGGGGCTTGCAGCATACTCTGACTCCAAACTCACACTTCTGCTCTAAAGCCCCCTTTTGACTGTAGCTTTAGCACCACACTACACCGCACCACATAAAAATATCCACATTTTCCATTACACAAAAGTACCCCCATTCAGTAAGAAACAAATTGACTTTTAACTGTGATTATAATACAATATAAATTTGTATTACAACTATCCTAATTATAAAACACGGATTATAACTGTGATTATAATACACCATAACGTACTTATGTATTACTATGATAATTATAATACACTATAATACATTATAACAGTGATTATAACACAATAGTATCTATTATCATGTATTACAATTTACAACTATATCCTGGTAGTCATCAGTCATTATGAAGTGTTCAGACATACTCGACTGGATACTTTTTAGTACCACGTTTAACACTTTCACACCACTCTACCCAGGTCCTTGTAGTGGAAAAGTGGGCGGTGTGGAGTGGTGTGGTGTTGGGCCATGTCAGTGGAAAAGGGATTTAAGAAGCCAACTAAACCTTCTGAGACAAGGACATGCCAAGTGGACAGAAGAAGTGCTTAGTTATAGTTATAGCCTACAAACAAATCATGGCACGAAGAAAAAAACAACATCATGTTATGGTTAAACTTGAAAGGTCTGGTCTGCTGTCATCCACCTTTTCAGAGCGGCGGTTGTGTGCTTGTGCAACACCCCTCCCACCGCGCACTGAAAAGGTAAACATCTCTATTGGATTAGCTCTGCAGTCTCGAAAGCAGAAAATTTCTAGTCCTTTCAATCCATGCAAGAGGTGTGAACAATGCAGGTGAAATCGTCCTCACAATGTTGAAATGACATTAATTCATTCATTCATTCATTCATTCACTCACACACACATACCTGCAGCACGCCCACACACAAATACTGAAACACACACAGAAACATGAACAACTGAAAATCCATACTGTACATACAATAAGCACACACATTTGCTCTCTTGTCTCTTGGCACACCGGACCCTCTCTGCCACTGTAAGGTTTATATGTGGGGCTCATGTTTACCAGATTGCAGGCACCATTAGGGCTGTCACGATTATGACATTTTACATGACGATTAATTGTCACTCACATAACTGCGATTAACAAATTAATTGTGTTTTTGTCGTTGACAATGACATTTCTGTTTAGCTTTTAGGCTGAAGTTGCACATGGCAGATATGACACATAGCCTAAATGTACAAAGAAATGACGGACATATTTGACAATGTTATACTAAAAAAAAAAAAGCATTGATATCCGATCTACAAGCTCACAGATGCGACGCGTTGTGAGCTTGTAGATCTGCTATTTCCAAATGTTTTGAAAATGATTGAAAATATATGAACATTGTTCAACAAGCGATTATGACGATTATGTCAAATAATTTCAATTAGACGACTGTGTCATACTCATAATTGTGATAGGCCTAGGCACCATCTAGAAAGAGTCCCCCAATACAGAGAAGAAGAGCGAGAGAGAGGGGGGGGGGGGGGGGGGGGGGAGAGAGAGAAAGAGAGAGAGCGCGAAAAAGACCCATGTACACACTCATGCAAGCACATACTACTGCTTGGCAAATATATCAATATTTAAGTCAGACTTCTGACATACTGGAGAATGCTTGCTGGAAATGACTGTTCAACTTTGACATCCCGCAACCGTGCAATCTAATGTGATGAACAAACATGAACAATTTGATTGAAGACAATTAAAGTTAAAGAGAGGTCTTCTGGACCAGAGCAGTGGTTCTCAACCCAAAATAATCATATTTGAACTAGGGACCCCATGCTCCCTTACGAGCACTCAGAGTCGAAGCATTACATTTTGTATAACACGGTTCTATATACATGCTCACAGCGCCTCGCAACGCGAGGCGTTGTGAGCATGCAGATCGGCTATCACAATTTCTGCGTCTAATATTTGACAATTTGGCCAATGTTTAATTTGTCAATTTAGAGGAGCGGCCCAGCGTCTAGTCGGCGACCTGGCCAACTCGGGAAGGATGTAAATAGGGAATGAATGCCCCGCCCTTTAATGCAAACCCCATTATACCTGTTGTCATAGGACCCGTTTTGACCATCTGTTTGCCTGTGTCCATTTATGCCCATATATGGAGATATCTGTATCTGTCTGTCTGTCGGCGTCCATTTTATGTCCATATATGGAGATCACTGCAGATATAGTTCTGGGTCCATTTTATGCCCATATATGCCCATATATGGAGATATCTGTCTATTTGCGTCCATTTTATGCCCATATATGGAGATCTCTGTATCTGTCTGTCTGTGTCCCTTTATGCCCGTATATGGAGATATCTGTTTATCTGTGTCCATTTTATGCCCATATATGAGATCTCTGTCGCTTTTTGTTTGTTTCTTCTTTAAGCAGAATACACAGCCTGCTTAAATTTGCATCATTCAAGTCATCCTCCCAGTCCCACGCTTTGTTGCTTGTCTTATGTTTGTCTTTGTCTCTTTTATTTTCTTTTTTGGAGCGGACCCCATGAATGCCCCACCCTTTAATGCAAACCCCAATATACCTGTTGTCATAGGACCCGTTTTGACCATCTGTTTGCCTTTGTCCCCACCCTTTAATGCAAACCCCAATATACCTGTTGTCATAGGACCCGTTTTGACCATCTGTTTGCCTTTGTCCCCTTATGCCCATATATGGAGATCTCTGCACACACAGTACCGGTTGCGGAAAACTCTGATGTCAGACATCAGCTCCGCATTCGGGCATTCATTTTATGCCCATATCTGGAGAACGCGCGTGCCGGTGGGAAGAACGGTTCTCGAGATGCGCGGATTACATACATACATACACATTCACAGAGATTTTTTGTTGACTCATGTGGCGTACGTGATGTCAGAGCCTTTTATGAAGTGATGTCACAATGAGTCAGCGCTTGCGCAGATTTCCTCCGGAACAGCCTGATGCCAACAATCAGCTCCGCATAAGGAGATTCCGAACGTTTTGCGCCGGTTCGAAAAAAACGTGCGTCGGGTCGGGTCGAGGCCCGGCACTGCACTCCGCGCCGCGGCGGGGAACGCGCGTGCCGAATCTGAAGCCGGTGGGACGAACGGTTCTCGAGATACGCGGATTACATACACACAGACAGACAGAGATTTGTCGCATTTATAGATAGATTAAAAAGTCCTTAAATTGTCACTTTAGAAATGTGCATATACCATCTATACACTTAAACTTGATGTTGGTTTGTTTACTGTTGAGTGAGAAAACAATGTTGCACATTAAGTTAATCATCTGGGGACCCCCCAAAATAATTTGGGGACCCCCCTGGGGGTCCCGAACCACAGGTTGAGAACCACTGTTCTAGACTAGAGCAGTGGTTCCCAAACGTTTTAGCTCAAGACCCAAAAGAGAGATTAGACATTTGCCTGGGACCCAAACTAGAGAAAACAGCAAATCTTCAAGCTCATAACGGTAACGCTTCAGTTTTTTGCACGCACACACACACACACACACACACACACACACACACACACACACACACACACACACACACACACTCATCTCGTTTGGGAAAAAAGACGAAAGATAACAAAGGAGTGAGGCATAAAAAATAGATAGACAGAGAGTAAAAAGAAAGAAAGGAGATAGAGTGAAGTAAAAAACAAAGAGTTAAAGTCAGGTCTGAGAAGGAAAGGAGAGTAAAGAGTGTGTGAGGAGAGAACTACTCCACCCCAATGTAGTGGTGATGTAATGCTTCATTCCTCTGAATGAGAACACCACCCGCTAAAAGAACTACACAAACAAGCTCCACCATGCAGCGCACACGCACGCACGCGCACGCACACACACACACACACACACGCACACGCACGCGCACACGCACACGCACACACACACTGTTGTCACAATCATGACATTTTACATGACTATTAATTGTCTCAAATAATTTTGATTAACGATTTAATTCTGTTTTTGTTGTTGACAATTACATTTCTGTTTGGCTTGTAGTTGTAGGCTTTGAAGTTACACATGGCAGATATGACACATGACTCCTAAATATACAAAGAATGAAATGACTGACACATTTGACTAATTTATACTTAAAGGTGATACACCATGAATTTAAAAAGTATTTATGTCATATTGTTTTATGTTTATATTGAAACCTCTCATTTAAATTTCATTCGATTATTTTTACATTATTAATCAATATAAATTTGACAGGATGAACTGATTTACTCTACCGTATATTGGTGGAATATAGGCTAGACAACGAATTGATACCAAAATTGTCAAGTTTTCAGCACTTTTATTTTAATGAAGTGAATTACTCGGACACGTTTTGTTTGGTGCTGCATTGATTAGTTGTGCTTCAAGTTTTGCTATTTGTGTGTTGACTGCTTTTCGACACTTTATGTATATATTCTTCTTTTTTGTGCCTTGCTTTTTTCACTGTACACAACAGTACTTTTTTTCCTACTTCATTCAATAAAAAAAGAAAAAAAAAAAAAAACATTTTACAAATTCCAAATTGATGCAGTTGACTAGACAGTAGACACCCTTGTACACTGACAACAGGACAGCAAACCATAAAGCAACAGTGTGTGTGTGTGTGTGTGTGTGTGTGTGTGTGTGTGTGTGTGTGTGTGTGTGTGTGTGTGTGTGTGTGTGTGTAGTGTACACGCGTGAGTGCGTGCGTGTGTGTAATGTGTATTAGCAATAAGCTAATGACATGGCACTGTGTGCTGCAGACAGTGACATTGAAATGGAACAAAGTATAAGAAAAAGACAATGTCAGCCAGTGTGTTGATGTGTGAGAGAGAGAGAGAGCAAGTTAGAGAGAGAGAGAGGGAGAGCAAGAGAGAGAGAGAGAGAGAGAGAGAGAGAGAGAGAGAGAGAGAGAGAGAGAGAGAGAGAGAGAGACAGACACAGATGCTGACGAGGCATTTCCCTCATGTGAACAATGTGTGCATGCTGAACTCTCGGTGCCACCCTGCCCTGGCACTACCTCTCTCACACTCATCACCCAAGGACGGGCATTGTGCCTGTTCAAACCGATGGGGCGCGTGGCTCCTTAATATTAATGTCTTGCACACAGTAAAGTCCTGTGTTAGTTTAAATCCGAGTGTAAACATTAGACCCATAGGTTACATTTTAAACTAACATTAAGGATTGTGCCATGTCAAATGTGTATTACTACCATTTATTTATTCATTCATTCATTGTATGTAGGGATGCCCTGGTCAGTGTAGACGCACCATAATGAACAAGTCAATAAAAAATGAGCTTAGTAGTTTGGAGTCCACCAACCGAGTTCATTGGGATGTAAATTGGCAGATTTAAATTGGAGCATCCCTAAGTGAATCAGATGATTCAGTTCTTCAGGCGAAGCTCATCAGGCGAAGTGAAAAAGTGAAGAAAACACGGATACTGTAGCCATCATCACACTCTCACCAAATTGAAAAGCCTGCAATCTACAGTATTATCTAATGACATCTGTTATAAGGACAACAGCTGAGAAGTGATTGTGGTGTTTAAATGAATATGCATGTGTTTCAAATGGTTTCATTACAGGGTGCTATGCAAAATCCTGGGCATACAGTATAAACCAAACTGCACAAAGGATCATAAGAAAAGAGAGCCGGAAGGCAAAGCTCTCTGTCTACCTACCGAGCAATCTTCGTTCCTACTCTCACCTATGGTCATGAAGTGTGGGTTATGACCGAAAGTATAAGGTCGCGGGTGCAAGCGGCCGAAATGGGTTTCCTCAGACGGGTGGCTGGTATCTCCCTTAGATAGGGTGAGAAGTTCAGTCACCCGAGAGAGACTTGGAGTAGAACCGCTGCTCCTACACTTGGAAAGGAGTCAGCTTAGGTGGTTCGGGCCCCCGAGCGCCTTCCTAGGAAGGTCCTCGATGCACGTCCCACTGGGAGGAGACCCCATGGCAGACCAAAGACCAGATGGAAGGACTATATCTCCACACTGGTTTGGGAACGCCTCTGTATACTCCCTGAGGGAGTGGAGGAAGTTGCTCGGGATAAGGAAATCTGGAAATCTCAGTTGGAACTGTTACCCCCGCGACCCGATTCCAGATATGGTCCGGTCGAAGATGGATGGATGGATGGATGGATGGATGGATGGATGGATGGATAAATCCTTCATTTATTGAGTAAGTTGTAGAATGTAATACAATTATTTCCTTAACGTTTCTGTTCTTTTGGGAAATTGCCATGTTCCTCACAATTGTAAAGTGTATTTAACAAGGCTACTAATTAGAGTGGGAGATACCAGGTGACCCTGCAGTCTTTCCTGAGTGGGAGCAAGCTGGTTGAGAGAGAGAGAGAGAGAGAGAGAGAGAGAGAGAGAGAGAGAGAGAGAGAGAGAGAGAGGCTTCTTTACATCTTAATCTCTGCATAGTAGGTTAGGTTCTCATTCTTAAATAGCACAGGTAATAATTACATAATGACCCTGTTCATTGGTTTTGCATGTACCAACCTATTGATTCTATGAAATGTGTTGGCCTGGTAGTTGGCCTGTGTGTGCCTGGCCTGGCCTGAAAACAGCGCCCCTCCCTTAACATGTGTGGTCATAAAAGGTACTACACCATAGGCTTGAGGCTACATACAGACCCACCCACATACATACATACATACATACAAACAAACATACCTACACACACGGCCACGCTATGGAGACGGTGTGACCACCGCTAAAAAAAAAACGAAAAAAAAAAAAAACGCTATAATGAACTCTATTACGAGTTACGCTATAATGAATTGCATGTTGAGTGCCCTCTATAGCAGTGGTTCTCAAAGTGGATTCCAGGGACTCTAAATTGACCCATATAAGTCTGTAACTCTGACAGTGTACAAATGGAACCAAATGAACCCTAGGGGAGACCTTTAAATGTAAAAGTTTGAGAAACAGTGCTCTATAGTCCACTCCAACATGCTTTCACTTCACTTTCACTCCACACTCCACAGGTGCCGCTACAAACACGAGCAGTTGCACTGTCTGACGTACAAACTTCCCCTCCGCATCTTCCCCGTGTCTTGACAGCTGCACCCCAAAACTGAGACGGCCCTAGGAAGGCTACCCAGCCAGGCAGAGATCATTATGATCATTACTTATCTAGTTTATTATTGCGATCATAAGCTGGGCGGCCATAGCTGAGTAGAGAGGCTGTCTGGTAATCAGTAGGTCACCGGTTCGCCTCACAGTCCCCGCCCCGGGACAATCCCTGTGTTCAGGTGTCCCTGAGTAAGAACCCCTAACTGCTTCCGAGTGCTCATCATAACCATCTGAGTAGCCATCAGCTGGGAGAAGCTGAATTTCAACTGTAGGATAATAAGGTAGATAAAAACAAAAACTGTTTTATGAGAGCAAAGATTTGACCAGAAATAAAGTTTTAAGGTTACTCAACAATAGGGATGGGACGATAAGCCATATTATTGTTTATCATGATAAAAAACACTCACGATAATCGTATTGTGGAGATTTAATTTATCGTGATATTGTCATGCAGACATGCACTGGGATCAATTCACTTTTTTTTTCTTTTTTTTTTACAATTTTATTTATACATTTTCAAGTTTAAGTTTAAAGACAAGAAAAACACGTATTTGCCGAGCTGCATATCCGGTACCACTTAAACCCTCTACAATTGGTAAAAAGTACTTATAATATACGTACTTGATAGTTTTTTTTCACTCTCTATCAAATGTCTTTGCTGTCTAAATGTCTATGTTCTGCCCCAGGATATTGGATTTTGATTATCGCGATAATATCGTAAATTGCGATTTCTTTTGTCACAATTATCATGATATGAAATTTTCATATCGTCCCATCCCTACTCAACAAACTACTCAAGGACAGACATTGGGGGGATGCCAATTGTTTTAGCTCATTAATTTCTTACAGACATTGGTTAATTGCACGTGCTCGGGCACAGCTCCGCAGTCCGCACACAAATGCACAAGGCGTGCTTGTTGGACACATGATTCCCCTTGTTCTAAATATAGACCGGTCAACAGGACACACGCGCATTCAGATAAGGAGCACATAATTGGTCAGATCGTACTCGCGCGCACGCGCACACACACACACACACACACACACACACACACACACACACACACACACACACACACACTAGTGGGGGAGCTGCTTGTAAGATGGAATGTTGGTCCCTGTGACAAGATATCACGCTGGACCTTCAATATGAATCAAATGATAAGATTCTATAAAGCGGGACGTTGCATACTGTACATGGATGCATGGGACCACTGGAAACTTTCATGTATGAGCAGATGAAGGTCATATTATATATATACAGTAAGAATACATAATGAGGGTCATGTGATATTATATATTGTCGCTGTCCGAAAATATTTTTCATAACACACACTGTGTGCGTGTGTGTGTGTGTGTGTGTGTGTGTGTGTGTGTGTGTGTGTGTGTGTGTGTGTGTGTGTGTGTGTGTGTGTGTGTGTGTGTGTGTGTGCGCGCGCGCGCATGCGTGTGTGTTTGGCCACCAAACCCCATTGCTGCGTTTCTCCTGTTAGCAAAACAAACACGTGGCCGTCCCACTTTGGCCCACTACCGGCACTTTCTATAGCTGTTGAGTCAACATAACATGGGACGGCGTGATCTACCGGTATGTTTCCACTGGTCCCACTACCAGGAGAGAGACAGAGAGAGAGAGAGAGGGGGGGAGGGAGACAGAGACAAACAGAGGGACAAAGAGAGAGACAGAAAGGGGTGGGAGAGCCTCAAAATAAAGTTAATTGAATAAGAGGCATAGCATACTATATACCAGGGGTCTTCAACAGGGGATCCGGGACCCCTAGGGGGTCCTCAGAGTTACTACAGGGGGTCCTCCAAATCTTTGAGTGATAGAAAGTTTGTTTCTCCTTTTCTCTAACAATTTGAACCCTAGTGTCCATATTCTGAGAACTTTAGCCAAAAATAGCGAAAATAGCGCTGCGAGGCGTTGTGAGCTTGTAGATCGGCTATTTTCAGCAAAGAGGTTTGGTGTAGAGGGGAAAAAGAGCAGACTAAGTACAGAGTGAAAGGTCAAGTTTATTAAGTATTGATGGTTCAAGTGGTTAAATATCTGAAAACACAAATTGATATGAATCCAAAATACACTGATGATTGTGCTGTCAAACAATGAAACTGTATGGAATGAATCCATGATCAGGTTGTGGGGGTCCCTGCTTCATCTCTCTCTCTCTCTCTCTCAACTAAGGGGTCCTCAGCCTGAAAACGTTGAAGACCCCTGCTATATAATATAAACTAGCGAGAGCAGGACAGTCAAATCCTTCATGTTAGTCAAGAAGTGTTCATGGGGAGCTGGGGGTTACAGAGATAGAAATAGAGTAGTGTCAGAAAGAGAGAGAGAGCAGTGAGACGACGGCGAATGGATGACAATCAATGCTTTAAAAGAGAGACACCGACTGGACAAACACGTCACTCTGTTCTGAAATACGCATTTGAGACACAGACACACACACGCACACGGACATACATGCAGACACACGCACGCACACAACGCACATACACACAACAGACAAGGAAAAGACTAGACATGAAAGAGGGAACGGGTTCGGAAAAGACAACTGTGGAGTGTGGACTATGTTAAAGGAAGTTGTGGAAGACGTTTTAGTAGGGAGGAGAGAGAGAGAGAGAGAGAGAGAGAGAGAGAGAGAGAGAGAGAGAGAGAGAGAGAGAGGCTTGAGAAGAGAGAAGCAAAGAAAGACGTGCAGGCCAGGGGAGTGTAGGGGAGGAGAAAGTAGTTCAGAAGTTCCCATCCCGTCTTTTTTCCATGCGGATTGTCCAGCTCAGCAGTGGGGAATGCGTTGGCAACGCTGCAGCGCTGCTGTAGAATGGATGGCTTCTCCACAGAGCTAGCTGTTGCAGCACAGTCTCAGCCTGGAGCCCCACACAGACGCTGAGTTAAGCCTGAATATCACACCACAACACATTGTTAGCCTGTACTGTAGATAGGCGAGTATATAAATAAGGCCTTACTCTCTTCTGTCCGATGTCTCTCTCTTCCCCTCACATGCACAAAAGAGATTATCATCTCTCACCTTGTCTCACTTAGGGGTGAGCGATATGGTAATAAATATCATTGAAACAATACGATATTCCTTTTCAGAGATATCGTATACATATCCTGATACAATGAGGGAGCCAATTCAGAATCCACTTGAATTGTTAATAAAAATAAATCAGTTTTTCACAAACTTTAAAATGTCAAGGTCTCCCCTTAACTCTGACTCTCTCAGCAAATTAGAGCATTGCTGCTAAAAGTGTGCTAAAAGCATCCTATATCAGTGGCTTTCAATCTCCCTCTGGTTTACTGTAGCTCTTTCACTCTTTCACTCCCTCACCGGTCTGCTGGTGGACGAGAACAGTCAGTGCTCAGCGTCTTGAGACAGGATTCAGGCACTAAATGGTCCTGGGTGGACGTTAAATGAAGAATACCAGGAGTAAGCCTGACAGCGGTGGCAGCTAAGCTAACCTATAGCTCCAAATGATCATTCTTATCAGAACCTTAACGTTCTCTAAACATCCTTCCATTCAAGCTAAAGGAGGATATCTTCACTCATTGAAATCAATCAGATTATTTCATCATGTCAATTTAATGTTCTCCATCACACTGAAGAATGTAACATATTGCCAGTCACCCCAAATGGAGGCCCAAAATGTCTTCAAAAACAGCAAAGTAACTTTTGTGAAAACAGGCAATGATCCCAGTCCTATATCCTTCTGTACTGGAGCCTCTACTTGGCCTTCAGTCAACATCAAGCCCCACCCTAACAAATAATTCCTTACTGTGGCCTCCCAACACATTTCTGCTCCAAAGAATAGGGTGGGACTGATTTATAAGACCTAAGAGCTATGTAACAACACAGAGCTAGAGACCTTTTCCTTTTGAAACAGACTTCAAATTTAAGAACACGCATATACAAATTAAGAGATATCTCCTTTGATAGTGAAGTAGGCCTATAGAGAAAGAAAGAAAGAAAGAAAGAAAGAAAGAAAAAAAGAAAGAAAGAAAGAAAGAAAGAAAGACATAGAGGCTGAGGGGGAGCTATTACAGACAGAGGTGCGTGCATGGGTGTGTGTGTGTGTGTGGCGTGCGTGCGTGCGCGCGTGCGTGTGCACGCACGTGTGTGTGTGTGTGTGTGTGTGTGTGTGTGTGTGTGTGTGTGCGCGCGTGTGTGCTTGTATGAGCTAATGCTCCCCACCC
Source organism: Nannobrachium achirus (assembly GCF_963921795.1). Lineage (NCBI taxonomy): Eukaryota > Metazoa > Chordata > Actinopteri > Myctophiformes > Myctophidae > Nannobrachium > Nannobrachium achirus. Next base: position 46,299,009 of record NC_137816.1, read on the forward strand.
TCCCTCCCCAGTGGAAAGAATATAACTGAAAGAGAGAGAGAGAGAGAGAGAGAGAGAGAGAGAGAGAGAGAGAGAGAGAGAGAGAAGACTTACTACTCAGCAGAGGTCTAGGCCCTGACAAGCAGTACAGACAGGCCCCTACAGGCCAGGGACCCTGAGCATGCAAACACACACACACACACACACACACACACACACACACACACACACACACACACACACACACACACACACACACACACACAAGGAGGTGTTGTGTGTGTGTGTGTGTGTGTGTGTGTGTGTGTGTGTGTGTGTGTGTGTGTGTGTGTGTGTGGGGGGGGGGGGGGGGGGGGGGGGGGGGTAAGGAAGGAGAGACAGATGTGAAGGATGTACAACATGCAGTCGGGGGTCAGACGGTACAATATCTGCGTTGACCTCCCTGGCTTCACACAGACAATGTATTTCCTTCTGCACGTATTGCTGAATCTTCATTGTACAATCATTATGGTAACATCTAGGGGTGCAGCGGTTCAGTTAGCCCACGCTTCGTAGCTTCAAACCTCGGTTCTTGGGTCATGGGTTTCGGTACGGTGAAAAAAAAAACATCACAGTATTTTCTGCCCTACATTTAAAGGAAAAACCTTACCTTATATCACTGACTTTATTTTCATTATCATGCTCAAGGGAAAAAATCACTGTATATCAATGCCTCACACGTATGCAGGGAAGGGGGGAGGATACTGTCGCAAAGAAAAACACCATTGAAAAGTGTGTTTACCGTAACTAAACACTGGCATTTAATCTTTGCATAAGGATTTAAGGATGTTATGCTTATAACGCTTAAAGAAGAGTTAATTAATAGAGTTAATTAACTACAGTCATGGAGTGCTTTGTTGGAAGTGCTCTGACGGAAATAACAACTTTTTGAGCTCCTGCTATGAGTGGTAGGACAAAAACAACGTTGGGTACTAATCATTATGCTCATTTATTAATCTAATGGTTCTGCCCGCCCTACGATCCCCATGTGTAGTGAATAGTGATGCTTGTGGATTGGCTGTTTTTGGAAAGCTACACCAGCTGGACTCACTCGCAGGTCACAGGTAGGGATGGGACGATAAGCGATATTATCGTGATAAAAAGCACTCACGATAATCGTATCGTGGAGATTTAATTTATCGTGATATCGTCATCCGTCAATCCGTCATGCACTGGGATCAATTCATCTTTTATTTGCCGAGCTGCATATCCTGTACCACTTAAACCCTCTATACTTGGTAGATCTGCAAAAAGTTCCACCCCAGCATAATGGATTTGATTATCGTGATCGTCACAATAATCGTGATATGAACTTTTCATATCGTCGCATCCCTAGTCACAGGGAACTCGGACCGTTTCATAAAGGCACATTGAACCATGCAGAACCGTACGGTTCGGTTTCATACTGAAAACCGCTGCACCCCTAGTAACAACACAGATGAGGGAAAAGGTTTGCACTCTTACACTTGTTTATACAGTCCAAATCAACATGTTTTCCATTCAGGTCTGTAAGCCAATTTAGCCTAACATTAAAAACAAGAAGGGCAAAAAGGATGGGCAGAACCTGTAAAAACAGGTGAGCTAAACAAAAGACAATTCTGGCACAGCAGCATACAGGGAAGCTCACATAAGAGAGAGAGAGAGAGAGAGAGAGAGAGAGAGAGAGAGAGAGAGAGAGAGAGAGAGACTTCCTAACACTATACCAAGACATCAGAGACACATACTTCCCACAGATCATAACCACACAAGGAGAGTTTGAAAACATGATGAAAAACTCCCATCTGCTGGGTGAAGTAAAACAATGTGCAAACACAGCAGCAAGATTCGTGAGCTGCTGTGATAGGAGAAGGATATCAAATGGAACACAACCATCTTAAAGACTACCGATCATGGTGTATACATCCTTGCTCTGTCTGCATCGAGTAATCTCCATACATGAAAACTGTTCCACCCCTTCAAATTGTACATATTTTATTTTGATTGTATTATATTGATTGTATTGTATTGTTCTGTGTACACTTCTGCTTTGGCAATATAAGCGTATGTTTTCTTATGCCAATAAAGCCAGAGAGAGAGAGAGAGAGAGAGAGAGAGAGAGAGAGCGGGAGAGAGAGAGAGAGAGAGAGAGAGAGAGAGAGATGCATACAGTAAACAGTGACCCCTGGACTCAATCTGCCCTGACACACTCAGACCTGTGCGCACAATAAAGCACGGGTTGGTGGGTTCTGTCAAGTATGTCTCACACTCACGCACACGCACGCACGCACGCACAGACGCACGCACGCACGCACGCACAGCGAAATGGAGGACGGCAGAAGATGTGAGCAACAATGAATAATGGACAGGAGAGGAGAAAAGAGCTACACAACAACAGTCTGTCCACCACTTGCAATTATAGGGTCACTCACTGCTAGTTGGAAAGGCCGCAACAACAACTGTAGCTATACTGGACAGAGGGAAGAAAGAAAGAAAGAAAGAAAGAAAGAAAGAAAGAAAGAAAGAAAGAAAGAAAGAAAGAAAGAAAAAAAAAGAAAGAAAAAGAAAGAAAGAAAGAAAGAAAGACATTTTTTCTCCAGAGAATTAGTGAGACAGCCTGCTTCCCACTGTCTGACAGAGACGTAACAGACAGGTATGGCCAACACTCAGGAAACAAGCAGTCATGCTGTCAGACAACACCACTCACGTTTGATTTACACACACACACACACACACACACACACACACACACACACACACACACACACACACACACACACACACACACACACACACACACACACACACACACACACACACACACACACACACACACACGTGCATGCGCAGTCTCCTGTGAGCCATAATAAGAGCGGAAGAGGAGCACCTTTTCATAGCAGTCCAGCAACCAGTCAAATTATAGAACATTACACAAAGTACTGCTATCATCTGTCCCACAACTCTGTGTGTGTGCGTGTGTGCGTGATGTGTGTGTGTGTGTGTGTGTGTGTGTGTGTGTGTGTGTGTGTGTGTGTGCGCGCGCATGCGTGTGACAGTGAGGAAATGAGGGAGTGTGTATTATGAGCACCAGACAAGCCCCCCCCACCCCCCTCTGTATGTGTGTGTGTGTGTGTGTGTGTGCGCATGTGTGAGTGAGTGTGTGTTACTCTTGGTTGCTCCTTTTATGTATTTCTATAATCCGGGTGTGTGTGTTAGAAATAGAGGCGATGCAGGGTTGGAGGTGGCTGAGAGGATGGAGGCTGCAGCAGCTCACTATTGAGCTTGGCTGGATGGGCAAATAAAACATGGGAAACACCTGCCTCTGTCAGTAGCGCTGTCACAGTCAGACAGGCACCGTGTGCATGTGTGTGTGTGTGTGTGTGTGCTTACAGTACAGTACATGCGTGCGTGCGTGTCTGCTTCTCCATTGTTGAGTCACTGGCGATGAGTTTAACACATTTGTTGCGCAGTGAGTCAGCGAGTGTCCCCAACTTCCACCGGAAGAGGAAACGCTACCTTCCACACGTTCCTGACTGTCCATTTTGAATGGTCTCGTCACAGCAAGTGCTTTTCCTGATGTCAGCAGCACACACAGCATCCACCCTCAACAATCAAACCGATCATCACTGTGTGAATCTACACATTGTATACATTTCAGTTCAGTGGTTCTCAACCTGTGGGCCCCCAGGGGGGGTCCCCAAATCATTTTGGGGGGTCCCCCAGATGATTAACTTAATGTGCAACATTGTTTTCTCACCAAAACCAACATAAAGTTGAAGTGTATAGGGGGTAAATGCACATCTCTAAAGTGACAATTTAAGGACTTTTTAATTCCTCTAAAATTACAAATTAAACATTGGACAATTTGACAAATATTAGAGGCAGACATTGTGAAAATAGCCGATCTACATGCTCACAACGCCTCGCACTATTTTCACAATAGAACCGCGTTATACTAAGTGTAATACCTCAACTCTTAGTGCTCATCAGGGTGGGGTCCCCAGTTAAATCATTATTATTATGTTGGGGGTCGAGGCCTGAAAAGGTTGTGAATCACTGTACTAGTTAAAGGGGTTATGCCACCTTAAGGGTTACTGTCACCTTAAGAAATTATATTAAAAACAAGTTAATATTTGTTTGATGTCATTGTGGGAATGCACGATAAGCCAATCAAATTAATTAATTGACTGTTACTTACTGTATGTCTGCACAATGTACATTTTCTTCCCATCGCCCGCAGGCTCGCTCTCACAGTCACAGCCCTCACAACTTCTCTGCTCCCACAGGGCTAGCTAGCTGGGCTAGCACTAAAGCTAACCAGCTAAAGACACACATTTATATTATGAATCTGTGGCTATAAAAATTATATTTCCGGTGGTTACTGGTTGTTACTTCCCCATTGTTCATGGGAATATGCTTGTTTATGTTTATTCATTGAAATGGAAAACACGATGTTTTCACTGAGTTGGGCAGCTGCGCTCGAACTCATCCTCGAACTGCGTGCGGCTGGCCAGTATAGATGTGACGTTCGCGAACGAATCAAGTCTTTTGAACGGCTCTTTGAAATGAACGATATGATTCGGTTCACAGTAGGGAGCCGTTCCTTTCTAATGAACAGTGGTGGGAAAAGTACTCAATTTCAGAGATCCAGCTCACTTCAAATAGCCATAAATCCCATATCTGCTGGCCAGGCTGTCTCCTGTCTGTCTCTCTACTCCTCCGAGTGGAGGGGGCTGCGCTACGGGGGATGGGATCATTTGATTCAGAGATTTCAGACCGTTTTAAAAAAGACCACGTGAACTACTGTATCCTACTGTATCATACTATTATAATTTCGGGGCGTGGCAGGACCCCTTTAAGTGTCAGGTGAACTACGACTTACATACATTAACACAATGACCTAAACAATTATTGTGTCAGCAGTGCTGTGGAGGTCTCTTCTACACTAATTCTGGGGAACCCTTCGGGAACCCTCTGTGTTCTAATGATGATTTCTCTACCCCTGAGCCACTGCCGCCGCACGTAATCCAACATAGTGAACTTTATGTCACCTTAGTTTCCCTTGACGACCAGTATGAGTAGGTGCATACTGTGTGTGGTTGAGAGAAAGAGTATGTGTGATGGTGAGGTTGCGAGCGTGAAGTTAGCAGTACAGCTGAGCATGCAGCAGTGTGCTGTGTGTACACTGTAGTGTAGCCTATTTGTCAGTGAATAGATGTACTGTGTAATGTAATGTGTAATGTGTCTCTGTTAAATGGAATTAGTGACATATTACAAACCAGTTCTGCCAATCTCTTTTCCATGGATCTACTCTGAAACACGGCATCTCCGTAACGTTCTCCACATGTCTGCTCCCCAAAACCTTGCTCTCTCTGCTCTGTAAGAGTAGCTGATGTTATGGATTTGATTAGGGCTGACCCAAACACTTCAAAGCTTACATGCTTTGTTTGATCCCATTGGGATTCAAGCAGGAAAATAAATATTCTTAATGGTCTTTTCTATTTTCCTTTTTTTTTAAACCCTAGATGTCTCATCTAACTGTGACAAGACCTGTGCCTCCCTCCAATTCAACATGACTACCTTTGGGCATTTAGGCCCTTCCAATCAATCCTATGTGAAAGCCCCCTTAACCAGACACTGCGTCCTCCCAACTATTACCTTTCAGTTTTCAGTAATCTATATTGATAGTAGTATTGTCATGTAGGCAGAAATGCAGTGCTGTTTCTGAAAAGCAAAAGTGCTTAGAGAATTTGTTATGAATGCAAAATGTTATTTAATTATCAAAATTGTTATTCTGACCAAGTGAATCATTCAATTGGTAATAAAATTGTTATCCTGGTCTGATTTTCTCTTTATTTAAGAGCTGGACACAAAGGGAGACACCCGTTACTGAACAAACACTCAATAGCAATAATTCAGATTTTATCATAAATGATCACTCACTCACACCACCTTTAACAGACATCTGTCATGGTTCTGTACATTCATAATCATGTATTTGACAACAGATTAACATGAACCCTAAAGAGTGACCCCTTCCCTGTAATCTAGTGATGTCTCTGTCTCTCTCTCTCTCTCTACTCTCTCATCTCTCAAATGCCTCAAATCATAAATTCTCCTAGTTCCACCTCTGAACTCCTTCAACTCAATCTATCCTGAATGTCATAGGCCTACTACTATCCAGGGCAGGGGTCTTCAACGTTTTCAGGCCAAGGACCCCTTAGCTGAGAGAGAGATGAAGCAGGGACCCCCTCTACATATTGTATAAATGTGTGACGCATATTTTCATCGATTTCACAGATAGATTCATAGGCTTGCTTGACAGCATTGTCATCAGTCTATGTTGGATTTGTGTTTTTAGTTAACTTAACCTTTCACTCTTTACTTAGTCTGCTCTTTTTTACATCAAACCTATTTGCCAAAAATAGCAGATCTACAAGTTCTCAACGCCTCGCTGTAGAGCTGCTATTTTTGGCTAAAGTTCTCCTCAGAATAGGGATGCCAGGGTTCAAGTTGTTAATTTAAAAGAATGATCCTACCACACAAGGATTTGGTGGACCCCCTGTAGTAACTCTGAGGACCCCCTAGGGGTCCCGATCCCCCTGTTGAAGACCCCTGATCCAGGGGTAACAGAGCCCAGTCATTAGCTTGGCGCCTGATGACCTGTGAGCTACATTAAACTCAGCTGTGACTTGCGCACAGACACTCATCTTGTTCACATAGTGTTTCACTGTCGCCATGCATTTGTACGCAAGACATTGAGTGAACTTGAGGGAACGAGAGCCTGGGACGAGAGCCTGGGACAGTTATTTTTCACCTGAACAGTGGTGGTGGGAATCGCTCAACACACGAGCAGGCAAACCAATAAACAAAACATGAAATGGTGATTATGACGTGCGTCTTTTTGCATGTGCGTCTCGATGGCCGGCCAATCGCACGATTTACGGTCATCCGGCTTAGCCCTAAGTAAATATAAATACATTATTATTATTATAGCTACAGTGAACACGAGGTCTTGGTTGGCTGGATGGCACCTGTCCATTCTAAATGAGTGCTTCCACCATAAATATCCTTATAGACGCCATGCCCCCGCTATCACACCGAGGAACATTGGCCTGGCTGGAACTAATGGACACGTCCAGAAACCACCAAGTCATCACTTTTCAATTATAGGCAGGAGACACGGCGGCCTGAAGGAGAGTGCAGGAATTCTAGTGTACCTGTGGAAGAGCGTGTAGCTGCTCTCCAGCGCCGAGGAGGCTCCGTATGTGGCAGTCACAGCTATGGCTGGAATGTGAGCCTCCACTCTGCCAGGGTGGGATTGGAGAAGCCCACAGCTCTATTTAAGGAAATGGCAGTCAGGGGCCCATCAGGCTCTCTCTCTCTCTCTCTCTCTCTCTGTTTGTCTCTGTGCTTAGAGTCCCCTTCCTCATTTGTACTACAGAATGATAATTATTTTCCTATCAAGACAGCTTTACTTCCATATCCAGTGGGAGAGGAGGGGCCAAAGCACTGAATGGGGTGTATATGGACACACATATTTTAAACACAGCTTTTTCTGAATTACCGTACATCTTTACACAAAGTATGTGACAACATCCGGTTGCATACAGTACATCACAAATATACTGGATTCTTTACAGATTTCCCGTATAGGACAACCCATTTCAACAAGCTTTTCTTCTTTTTTTCCCTTTATTTTACCCAATACCCAGGGTAGTAGCTGAGCACAAGTGCTCATTCTCAGCAACGCCCTGCCCTGCACATAGACACACATTAAACTCTGGGAGCTGACCAGTACAACCACAGTCTTAGGGAGAGACAGAGACAGAGAGAACTGTGTGATTCGCACACAGATTTATTATCGTCTGCCTTTTACCGCATCTTTGCTGTCAACTGCACCCACAAGGGTTTATAGGTACTCTAGGATCTCTAGTCTCTACACCAGGGGTCGTTTTCAGGCCAAGGACCCCTTAGTTAAGCGTGAGCTGAAGCAGGGACCCCCACAACCTTTTCATAGATTCCATATACGGTAGTTTCATTGTTTGACAGCACAACCATCAGTGTTTTTTGGATTCATCAATTTGTGTTTTCAGATATTTAACCGCTTGAACCGTCAATACTTAACTTGACCTTTCACTCTGGACTTAGTCTGCTCTTTTTTGCCTCTATACCAAACCTCTTTGCCAAAAAGATCTACAAGCTCACAACGCCTCGCAGCCCCTGTTGAAGACCCCTGCTCTACACTGCTTTAACTTTGCTTCGACACGCTATAAATTCAACATTCATGATGAGTCCACGTTCGTGTCATCTCATCTCTCTTGACAACATCACGTTACTATAGCAACCCACAGTAGTGGGACACTGCACGTGTCGGGGGTCGGGGAGACCCTAGGGACGGGGGAGCTGTTCTCGCGGCGATTGCTTTTCACGCGTGAATATATTGATCAATTGCCGATATGCCGCAGTGACATCATGGCTCATCCCCAACGTTCACTAAATATTCACAAAATAATGAATGACCTACATTTCTTTCAAGACTGGACTTCCTTAGGAATTGGGTCATTTCAGGTGCCAGGAAATAGGATATTACCAATAATACAATAGAAGGAAGACTAAATTCAAGCCTCGACAAAATCTAAAACACAAAATAAAATCTCTTTAGCATAGCATTAAAGTTTGGTGCTAAATACTGTGTCCACTGTCCAGGTATCCACACAGGAACAAATTCTACATAGGGTGCATTTAATTCACTTTTCTGGGGCAAACGTTCCAGCAGGCAGCTTGGCCAGAAAGCAAGAATAAAGCCCTTGCATCTGGAAGCGGATGGTTGAACACGACTTCCTGGACGCAAGTCGAGAGATGAGGTCATTTCCACCCACTCAAAGACCCCTGTGTTCTTACTGAAGTCACGGTAACCGTTGCCACAGCGCTCCGTCTCACCGGCTGGCTGCGCCGGTGTCATTCAAGTCCTCCTGGCCAGCCCTGTGTAGCCAATCAGAGGTCAGTGAGCTTGTTCCGAGCGATGGCGCCTTGCTGTGTCCCTCTGCTGTCAGCCCCATTCATGTGGGGACAGGGTAGAGGCCAGAGTCCAAGACAATCCAGCTGAAACTGTTGCTGTTTCCTTATAGCTCAGTGGTTCTCAAACCTTTTCATGTCAAGGACCCCCAAATTGACACTTATAAGCCGACGGACCCCCATTTGAAAAGATATGCCGGGGACCCCCATAAGACAAGGTTTTTATGGCTCTTGCAGTGATTCCCAACCATTTTAATTTCAAGGACCCCCAGTTTGACATGCATCTACGGACCCCCATTTAATGATATTTCTATCTCTGAGACCCCAGTTTATATTGTAAAATCAATGTTAATTTAACTCTGAGAGTGTACAAATTTGTACACACTCAGAGTTACAGACCCATAAGGGTCAATTTGGTTCCTAACTATCATTTAGCTGGGGACCCCCTGGAACTCCCTCAAGGACCCCTGGACCAACACCTTAGCTGAAACATCCCTCAATGTGAGCAGTTCTTGCAACACGCAAGAACATTTCTCGTGAATGTTGTAATTAAACGTCATGCCATAGGAAAGTAAACATTTTTCTTTACCGTTTTCATATTGTATTACTATCGAGATAATTTGCATAAATATCTATATGAAATGTGGACACATATGGACACATGGATAATTTGTCAAAAAGTTATTGATTTTATAGGGGACACACTCAATTTACCTGGGATGCACTTGAATGACCCCCGAGGGTCCCAGGGTGACTCACTACATTAAAAATGGTTCAACATCACAGCAAGACTAATGGAATATCGATGTTGTTGGGGCCGTAAATATGATATCACTTTTAAGTGATATTGGCCCAGAATAGTTCAGCATTATCGTAGGTACACATGCACAACAATGTCATTCATTACCATCGGTATATATTGTACATGCTGTTATAATACATTATACAATAAAATGCAGGAGTACATAGTGAATATAATCTATAGCAGTGGTCTTCAACCTTTTCAGGCCGCGACCCCCAAAATAATCATATTTTAACTGGGGACCCCCCCACCCTGACGAGCACTAAGAGTTGAGGCATTACACTTTGTATAACACGGTTCTATTGTGAAAATAGCAGATCTACATGCTCACAGCGCCTCACATTGCGAGGCGTTGTAGATCATGTACCGGTAGATCGGCTATTTTCAAAACTTCTGCCTCTAATATTTGACAATTTGGCCAATGTTTAATTAGTCATTCCAGAGGTATTTAAGTCCTTAAATTGTCACTTTACCCTCTATACACTTAAACGTTATATTGGTTTGTTTACTGTTGAGTGAGAAAACAATGTTGCACATTAAGCTATTCATCTGGGGACCCCCCAAAATAATTTGGACCGACCCACAGGTTGAGAACCACTGATCTATAGGATGGTGTTTTTCCTGTCCTGAGTCAACCTCATATTGTTCTGCAGCACAGTTGTGTCTGGATGGAACCCAAGTATAACCAGCCTCGGAGCCTCCATACAATGAAACCCACAGTATAGCACAGTCAGCTGGCTGAAAGAGGGGAGCGAGGGAGACCGGTGGGGGCAGAGCTGGGGCGGATAATATATGACGAAACATTATATGTCTGTATGTCTAGTCTGGAGAGACAAACTGGCCATCGGCGAGACAGGCTGGCATCTGCCCTCCCCTTCACCTGTTCCCACGAAAGAGGAAACGCTCGGACACAATTGTCCAGACACGCAGGCAGACATGTGGCCAAACAACACAGGAAAGTGTTTCCAAATTGCCTTAGGAACACACATGGCTTCATCAGCTAACACTCACTGGCCCTCTCGCAAGAAAAGCAATCGACCAGAATAAAAAATCATTTGCCACATTTCCGTGTATTCTGTCTATTTCGACACTTCCTCTGTGCACAATTGAATCGGCTACTTGAATGAATCGGTCTCTTCTGGGCAGCTCTTGATTTGTGGTCGAGGGTAAACACAGACATACACACAGTGTTCTTCACCCAAGTACGTGTGAGGAGAATTAAAACCAGTCTGACTCACAAAAAGGATTTCTCAAGGTGTCTCTGTCGGTCAAATGCTTGAACTGACTGCACTGCATACAGACCACCGCCATCCTTTCAACCACCCGACCGTTCTCTCGCCGATACGACCTCCAGCCTCACAGGTCTCAGAAGAAGTTTTCGGCAGGTTGTCGTCTCCTCACTAACTAACATGAGTGTGAGACAGGGCTCTCCAAGTGCATCCTTCCTTCCTCTCTCACTGTCAGCTCTCTCACACATACACATACACACATACAAGGAGTATATTGTACAGTATGTTGTATGTACAGCAAAATCCTCTTCGTCAATTTAATTAAGTGTAAGAAGGGATCAAGGGTCCATTTTACGGCATGGTGGAAAGCTGAATGGAGAAAGTGCCCGGCGATTGAGAGGAGGCAACCTTTTGGTTTTTTCCCCCCGGTTGTCTTGGCAGCCTTCGCCGTCCCCATTCCTGAGGTTCAGTATGAGTTCACGGAACACACCGCTGACTTCCAGAAATAAACTGTTTGCTCATGCGTGGGTGCGATGAAATAGTTTGACACCCAAACGAGAGACAAGCTTTCTTTCTCTACCTCTTCCTCCCTCTTTATGTATCTCCTCTCTTTTCTCTTGCTGTCCTTCCCTGTTTCACACTCGCACACAGACAGGCTGGGACAGGCAGCGTGACTTTTTAGACGAAGCACGGCATGTGGATCGGATCACCTGTCTCCCACTGCTAACCGCAAAGCAAAATGCTGTAACCTGCAGATAAAACTTGAACCTTAATCCTTCTCACTATGGCCAGCTCAACTAATGAGTTTGGCAGCAGAGAGAGAACTAGAGTCAAAACTCTACCTCCCCCACCACCACCCCTCTGGTCATCGCGCAACACACCCACTCGCCCATACCGCGACGCACTCCAGGGACCTTTGCTCTACTCAAGGCGGAATCGGTTTTCCCTTCTTTTCCATTGTGTCTTTTTGCCTTTTTTCCGCTCATTGGGAACACACTCCACTCCAATTCCCGCTGAGCGACTCTGACTCAGTGCGCTCCGACGTGCCCACATTCCTAGACAGTATCCCTCCAACGCCGGAACCGTTTACTGACTCGGCCAGGAATGCTGATTTCCAGCCCAGGTTTTCATCAGAGGCCCCCGGCTCAGCTCTGTGAGATGCAAAGAAGAGTTCTGCAGAGGAATAGTAGGCTGTTATTACAAACACCCACTTTCTCTGTCTGTCACTCATCTTGTTGACAGATGAAAGACTACACAGTAATATAGTTTTCTTTCTAACTTGCATTAGATCATGAGCTTGCATTGCAGGTTTCAAAACTTACAGTAGCTGAAGGTCATTATGCTGCTGTTTAAATTCAAAATCCCCCCCACATGTTGATTCTGAATATTTAACACTGTTTCAAAGCTCATTACCATAAGTATATACCAGCCTACTCATAACACACACACACACACACACACACACACACACACACACACACACACACACACACACACACACACACACACACACACACACACACACACACACACACACACACACACACACACACACACACACACACACACACACACACACACACACACACACACACACAGAGAGAGAGAGAGAGAGAGAGAGAGAGAGAGCAGCCCAGCCAGTGAGAGACAGTCTTGTTTCTCAAGAAACAAAACTTACTTTCTGGCACACGGACCGGTGAGATCATAAATGGCAGGGGGTTACTTGGGTTTACTCCTGTTTTGGTCGCACCACAACAAAAACTTGCACTTGCACTTGAACACTCCAAATTATGCTTTGAGGTCACACAAATTGAATGTTGGGCACATTAAGCAACCCCACGGTCACAATTTTGAGCTCTGCTACTTGAAATTGCAATCAGTAACCTTGGAAAAACACAACCTGATTCACGTAGTTAGTTTTGGATTGTTTTACTGCTACACTAAGCAATACAGCGATATAACAGTTTTGTAATAAAATCACCCTAAACCAGTTCAATGCTACTCTTGACTTGCACTCCCTAACCCTGGTTTGGAATGCTCATTTAGGCTGAGGCAGTTCTTGTGAATGAAAGTAACAGAGTTAGCTTTACAAGCCCCTCCCCCAGGGAAGAAACTACTAAGCCTACTGCACATATTCCAAAAGGAGACAATGTTAGCAGTATTGACTTAATACGTTCATTTAAGGTGATTTTATTCCGAAATTCGTTTTAACACGCCAAGTTTCGCTGGCCAATGAGTCACATTTTGTGAACAATTTCAGTTAAAAAAGAGATCAGTGACCTCTGCTCAGGCCCACATAACAGCTGCCTGTACATGTAGACAGACTCCCTGTAGTGTAGACAGACTGTATCTCTCAGTGGTTTAAAGTAACTAAGTATATTTACTTAAGTAATGTACTTATGTACAATTTTGAGGTATTTGTACTTTACTGGAGTATTTCCAATTTCCAATTCTACTCAAGCACACAACGTGTCTCATCTCGACGCGTTGTGAGCTTGTGGATCTGCTATTTTCAAACATATCGTACTTTTACGTTTGGTACTTTTTGATGCCAATACTTTAATACTTTTTTATTCAAGTACATTTTGAATTCCAGACTTTTACTTGTAAGGTTGCACCCACACCAAAGTGCCTACAGTATGAGAGTGGATTCCCCATTCCGCCAATGCATTTCAATGGGAATGGAGCGTTGCATGTAGATCTGCTATTTTCACAATAGAACTGTGTTCTCCAAAATGTAATGCCTCAACTCTTAGTGCTCGTCAGTGTGGGGGGGGGTCCCCAGTTAAAATATGATTATTTGGGGGGGTTGCGGCCTGAAAATGTTGAGAACCACTGATCTAGGGGACCCCCCCTGGGGGTCCCGACCCACAGGTTGAGAACCACTGTTCTAGCAGGCCATGCAGGCAAGGCAGAGCCAGGTCAGCAGTGCATGCAGCGCCACATCACATCCCAAAGGAGCCAGTCATTCAGAACACCAGGCCCACTGTCCTCTGCTAACCCCACCCCTCTTACACTCAGCCCTGGACTGGACTCCACCTCCCACACCACGTCTATCTGCGTGTGCTGGTGTGTTATGTTGTGCAGCAGTGGAAAAAGTACTTACATTTGTTACTTGAGGAAAAAAAGTGTCAATACTGTATCTCAATGTTAGAAATGTTACTCTGTTACAATTAAAAGTCTGGAATTCAAACATTTACTTGAGTAAAAAGTATGTCCTTTTTAAAGTTTTCAAATGTGTCTTTTTGAAAATAGCTGATCTACAGGCCCACAACTGGTCGCACCGTGACACATTGTGAGCTTGTAGATCGGCTATTTTCGAATGGCCGAAATGTGGTTCATGTGTGTTTTGTAAAAATTATCAGAATCTACAAAGTAACTTGTAACTAAAGTTTTCAGATAATTGTAATGGAGTAAAATAGGCCTACAGTAATTAGGTGTAATGGAGTAGAAGTAAAAATATTGTGTGCTTTTCATGTCCCTGTAAAATTTGTCTCATCTACTGTAGGGGACATCAACACAATGTTGTGATGAAGGGGAAAGGGACCTCTAAATTTGGAGTCAGGAGAAATGCAGCTTTCATATTAAAAATGTTGGTTACATAAAATCCAAAGGATTAGCAAAAAACATTATTTAAATAATAACAGTGTTAGTTTAGGAGGAAGTGTGTAGGATCAAGAGTATGTAGGGATTCCTCATGTTGACTCATGATCATCATACTAAAACCCATGATCAAAAAACAGCTATTCTCATAAACAAAATCGTATAATCATTACGTCATTGATCATTACGTCACATCTTCAAAGCGACAGTAAGGCTCACACCAACAAAAGAACATTATAAACATATCCTACATGACTCAACAGTGTATGTCTTTGACTTTCATAGTGTCCCCCATTGACCACAACAGTGACTTAACCAACAAAATAAGTCGCATCACTTGCCGGTTCCCAGAAACAAGGCAGCCTCTTCAGGCTCTGAAAGAAGTAGGTCATTGAGGATTCCATTCATTTGTACACCGCTTTCCAAATAGTTGCGCTTTTCCACTCAACTCAAGACTCCCAGCTGCATGTTAACCCTTCAACTGCATCTTGAAATCCTTATTGTTCCAATCTGTTCATTTATCGCTTTGTAAACCCAGAAAGTGTAAGAAATGTACACTCTAAAGTTAAATTAACACTGTGGATTTTGCTGTTGTGCCCGTGGGTTTCCAGTCCACCTCTACCAAGATTCAGGATCTTATAACGCCTTTTTTCCCCTCTGTGATCTCTGATGTTGGAAAATTTAATCATTTGCTTGGTCTGGTCTGCTCACTTCAGAACAACAACAAGACATGGTTACAGTCTGTGAAATGCTCTTTCAATCTCTCAATGAGAAGAGATGTTTTGCTGGTTCATTCTCAAGATGATTTTTATGTGTTTCTGTTATCCTGCTCTATATTCTTTCGGGACTATTTGAAGCCTTTCTGTGATTAACTGCTCGTCTTAAGAACTTTAAACGATGACGATGCGAGAAACAGACACACAGCGGGACACGTTGCCAGCATGCCAGAGCAGAGCAGGGTTTCCGACTTTCCGCTAGGCATTTTCCTGGCCGGTAACGTGACTGACTAACATTTTTGGAGCTGTGTGGAACACAAGCTCCCTATACGTGGCCGTGTGTGTAGGTATGTGGGTGGGTATGTGGGTGGGTGGGTCTGTATGTAGCCTGTATGTAGTAACCCTGGGTGACCAGAGAGGTGCTGTTGAGTCTAGCCTGCCCTGAGCATCAACTGCAATACACACACACACACACACACACACACACACACACACACACACACACACACACACACACACACACACACACACACACACACACACACACACACACACACACACACACAGCTCCACTTCGAACAGAGGTTCGATTTATTATTCTGACCAGGTGTTACATTAATCGGACATGATTTAACGCGCGCGTGCTTACGTGAGTGTGCACCACCCAACTAACATGTAACCAGACAACCATTCTGCTACCTCAGGGGTCTTCAACGTTTTCAGGCCAAGGACCCCTTAGTTGAGAGAGAGATGAAGCAGGGACCCCCACAACATTTTCATAGATTCCATATAGTTTCATTGTTTGACAGCACAATCATCATTCATGTCAATTTGTTTTTTCAGATATTTAACCACTTGAACCGTCAATACTTAATAAAGTTGACCTTTCACTTAGTCTGCTCCTTTTCCCCCCTCTACACCAAACCTCTTTGCCAAAAATAGCCGATCTACAAGCTCACTCACAATGCCTCGCAGCACGAGGTGTTGTGAGCTTGTAGAACAGATATTTTTCGCTAAAGTTCTCAAAATAAGGACACTGGTTCACATGGTTAATATAAAAAAGGAGAAAAAAGTTTCTATCACACAAAGATTTGGAGGATCGCCTAGGAGTCCCGGACCCCCTGTTGAAGACCCTTGTGCTACCTTTCAAGAGCATTAGGCCTAATGTAGATTCTCAGTGGCTGGGACAGGGCTGCTGATACTGTCATACTTGCCAAGCTGAGTCAGCGTGAAGGGAAACGACCGCAAGCTGACACAGGTGGGATAGGGCCGTTAGGCGTGGCTCTCAGTCAGCGTGGAGGTAGGAAAATGTAAAGACTCTTTTAGTGTCCAGAGTTTACTTAAGTACTGTACTTGAGTACAGTTTTGAGATATTTGTACTTTACTTGAGTATTTCCAATTTCCAGTACTTTTACTTCTACTCCACTAGGTCTCGGACTCAAATATTGTACTTTCACTCCACTACATTCAGTTGAAAACTTTAGTTTCTAGTTACTTTTCAGGTGTAAATTACGATATTATAAAACACACATTAACTCACTTTAGTCCTATTTTATACCTAGGCTATTTGAAAATAGCCGATCTATAAGCTCACAACGGACCGCATTGCGACGCGTTGTGAGCTTGTAGATCTGCTATTTTCAAACATTTTGTACTTTTACTTTTGGTACTTTTCGATGCCAACACTTTCATACTTTTACTAAAGTACATTTTGAATTCCAGACTTTTACTTGTAACAGAGTATTGTAGTATTGATACTTTTACTTAAGTAAAATACGCGAGTACTTTTTCTACCACTGGTTCAAACCTCCTGAACCACAGTATATGCCTGGAGGCTGGGATCGATTACCCCAGTGTGTCTCTAATGCTGTCTTTTAGCTTTCCCTTCAATCTTCTAAATTAACATGGCTCAAATCCTCTGGGATGAAGGTTGTTGCAAAGAATGAAATGCTAAGAAATGGAACTTTGACATAAACAAAAAGTGCAGACTGAAGCTTTTAGTCAAAAAGGGGGAATGCATGCAATGCATCACATTTTTTCCAAAACATTTTGGGATTGGGAACCATTGATACCAGTAAGACTCCATAATCGGGAGATAAGCGACCAACAAAATAGGCAAAAAAAAAATGTCTTTCCAAAATCGTCCTGATGGTGGCGCTAGATGGGACAGATGCGTTTTGATTACATGACTGTAGAGATACTGTGCGATTTGCGTGATTTTAGGGCAAAAATTGTAGGAGCAGTGTCCAAAAATGTGTTTAAAAAAATCGGCCTGAAGGTGGCGCTAAATGGGACAGATCCATGTTGATGAGATGAGTGTAGACGTACTGTGTAGCGATTTGCGTGATTTTAGGGCAAAATCTGTAGGAGCAGTGTCCAAAAATGTGTTTGAAAAAATCGGCCTGATGGTGGCGCTATATGGGACAGATCCATGTTGATGACATGAGTGTAGACATACTGTGTAGCGATTTGCGTGATTTTAGGGCATAAATTGTAGGAGCAGTGTCCAAAAATGTGTTTTAAAAAATCGGCCTGAAGGTGGCGCTATATGGGACAGATCCATGTTGATGAGATGAGTGTAGACATACTGTGTAGCGATTTGCGTGATTTTAGGGCAAAAATTGTAGGAGCAGTGTCCAAAAATTTGTTTTAAAAAATCGGCCTGAAGGTGGCGCTATATGGGACAGATCCAAGTTGATGACATGAGTGTAGACATACTGTGTACCGATTTGCGTGATTTTAGGGCAAAAATTGTAGGAGCAGTGTCCAAGAATGTGTTTTGCAAGAATCGGCCTCATGGTGGCGCTAGAAGAGGGCCATGTGAGAAGTGAGGGGTGGGGTCTCCGCAGCGCCGAAGCGGACGAATAGGTACCGGCCCCGGCTTCCCGGTCGCTCCTAGCCCGAGTTACGGCATTTTATGTGTGCTGCAGTGGGGGGGGTCCTCCACTGGGGGCGCCACCACTTTTGCATCCGTTCTGGAGCACCAGGTGTCGGTGGTCCCCGGGAATTCCCCGTGTGCAGCCCCGTTGGGGTGGTCATTTGGTCTTTTTTGCACATTTGGTCATTTTTTACACCTGGGGGTCCCCCAGGGACCTGGGGGTCCCTGGAGCTCCGGGGGTCCTTGGAGGTTGTAGTTTGGCAGGCAAGGAGTTTGTGTGGAAATTTTGGCATGGATCGGGCCAACGGTGGCGGAGATATGAGTAGGGGGAAAGTGTGACGTGTGACGAGTGACGTGACGGACTGACTGACGGACTGACAGCCGGTGGAGGTTTGGATAGTATAGAAGTAACTGCGACCTACGGTCGCAATAAAAATCTAGATACCTCAGTTCATTGAAGCGACCTGTAAAAAAGGGAGGGCGGAACTGCGGAAGGCATGCTGCTACTCAAAGTGACTACTGGCCAATCACAGCTCGTCTTTTCCAGGACTTGTCAGAATCTAGGGTGCGTTCGAATGCGGGCACACCAGTGTCCTCAGTTCCGAACGCACTCTGGGTTACTAAAAGACCCGCCCCCTCCTGCCTCTTATTGGCCTATATCATGCTGCTGGGCCTACCGAACGTCCCCTTCTGTGACATGCGCGGAAGCTTGCCCTATCTCAAAATGGCGCCCACGATACAGACGCCCACAGAGCCGGAGGAGGCGTCAACTTTTTTTGTCTATGGTGGGAACGCCCAAGACGGTATATAGTGTTAGGCTATACAGTTGCTCAATACTCTTCAGATTTGTACTCATTGACTCTTTACAGAGAAATTGTCTTCAACGTGAATGTGTGTGTGCCAATCCATGCTTCAATTGGTATGAGAGTGTGCCTGTGTCATAGGCTGCTCTATGGCTTTTGTATCGTTGCTGCTGAAGACAAACAATCCATCACAAAACGTAAACAAAGATGCTACTGTCCGTCACTGATGTAAAGCCCCGTCTAGCCTACACTCCATAGTACGATGATGGTGTCGCTTGCCAGAAGCAACCGATCGACAAGCTAACAATGTGTCACACTGTGACACCTTGTTAGCCTGCAGATCTGTTTCCGAATTGCATTCGTGACGCAGTCCAGCATAGCCAATTCAAAATGTTCAAAATAAAAAAAAACTACAGTAGACAAGGTTTTCCAAACGAATCGAATCGAATCTTTTGAACGGCTCTTTGAAGCGAACGATGGGATCCGGTTTCGCAGAATAGGGAGCCGTTCATTTGGCTTGCGGTGCGGCGCGGCGATCTAGGAAGCAAATTAAGACACTACAGTTTGATTTGATCATAGCTTAGTCAATTATTAAGCGATTTCTATAATTAAAACGTCTCCATATTGCTTGGGAAGTCCACTTCCATGACAAATGACTGTATTATTTCCCTGTAAATATTTAAATGTTCGCTATTTTAAAATAGCCAAAGTACAAGCTCACATGCCCACCCACATTGTGCCAGGACTAGCCAGTTGGTAAATCCTGGCTATATACGCCGCTAGGGAGGAGCGAGTTCATTGTTGCCTGCTTGTTTTTTTAGGTGTTGCATGAATAACATTAGTCAAGGTAGCTTAATTTACACACACGTTTTACAAAAAGGGTAAATACAAAATTGTGATCTCAACTGTCAGCAGAGGAATGTGGTGCCAGACCGTGCCACCTTGTGGATTCATGTTTCAATGAATGCTTCTTAAAAATATATAAATATGCAATGAGCCAAAAGAGCCAAATGAGCCAGTCTTTTGAACAGCTCTTTTAAGTGAGCCAGATCCATGGCTCTGGCTCACTTCAAAGAGCCATAAATTGCATCTCTAGAGAGGAAACAGTGTGCATCTTTGAGTGCATGTCTTTTCTTTTGGTCATGTGCACTGTCTCTTCCAGGAGTTTAATTTTTCTCAAGTTACTGCTGCTGGCAAGTTGGCAACTTGTGATTGTGAAGTGGGACGATTTCGACAAACAAATGCACATGAAAATAACACTCAGTAGCAGTCAGTGCAATATATGCAGCGTTAAGCTTGTATATGTCATGTCTACGCCCGTTAAATCACACAATATGTATTGATCTTGATCTGCACCATCCCATCAGGCTTTATGGATTTAGTGTTACCTATGATAATGACAAAATGAGGTGCATAAAAGGCCAACTGTGTGCAATCACTGGACAACAACACGGATAGATCAATCTTCAACCTGTCAATTAAGGCAGAAATGCCTAAACAAATAATAACCAAAACAATGGAATTAGTTTTACAAAACAATTAAAACCATTACTCTCTACACCTGTCTCTCCCTCGAAACTAGAGAGCAAGGGCTGGTCAGCTCCTTTTTGGAGCTGTGTGCAGCTCCCTATACGTGGCTGTGTGGGTCTGTCTGTGTGTCTGTCTGTCTGTCTGTCTGTGTGTCTGTCTGTGTGTGTGTATGTAGCCTGAACTTCCTAAACTTCGGCACGCCACTAGTCCCACAGTTTTGCCACCACACACTCGCGCCATATGTCAAATCGACCGGCTTACTCGGGAATCGTGGGCTATTACTTTTCTAAGAGAAAGGTTCTATAGTTTAATTGATATTAATTTATTAGTGAATTAATTTTCCCCATTGACTTATAATGGGAATCGCAAAAACTCACATTCAATTATTTGTCTCTCGCAAACCATAGGGGCTAGAGTTTCAAGACTTGGAGAGGAGGTTCATAATGATTTCAAGGATTAAATAAAAAATAATTGTGTCATTTGGCCGCATGGTGGCGCCATAACACCCCACTTTACGTTTTGGCCTGTAACTCTTGAACCGTAGGTCGGAAAATTAAAAATATTTTTTCCCTGGATTCCTTGGGCCATGACGCATCTCCCCATATAGGCCACGCCCATTTGCGCCATGATAGATTTTCCGCCATCTTGAATTTTCTACAAAACACACTTTTTGCTCCTTTTCCTACATATTTTCTTCAAATGTCACAAAAATCGGTACACATGATCCACACACACACACACACACACACACACACACACACACACACACACACACACACACACACACACACACACACACACACACACACACACACACACACACACAGCTCCACTTCACACGGGTGTGATTTTTTCAATAGAATTAACTAGGCCTACTGTACGTCTTGTTATTGGTTGAATGGTTTGGAGCTCTACCTCCAGGCACACACACACCCCAAAGTGACCTAAAATCGAATCCCATAAGGATCTTCTGTCCTGTCGTGTCCTGTGCCTCTCCATCACTGTCATCACACGCTCTCAGATTCCTGAAGTGTGAAATCTAAATACAATGGGGAGAAAGCTATCCACGTGGAAAAAGTTGGAAAGAGAGACTAAAGAAATGCCCCCATATCAATTGCCAAATCATGAGGTATGACATGATTTATTCTGTTTTTGGAGCTGTGTGAAGCACAGGCTCCCTATACGTGGCTGTGTGGGTCTGTCTGTGTGTGTGTGTGTGTGTGTGTGTGTGTGTGTCTGTCTGTATGTAGCCTGAACTTCCTAAACTTCGGCACGCCACTAGTCCCACAGTTTTGCCACCACACACTCGCGCCATATGTCAAATCGACCGGCTTACTCGGGAATCGTGGGCTATTACTTTTCTAAGAGAAAGGTTCTATAGTTTAATTGATATTAATTTATTAGTGAATTAATTTTCCCCATTGACTTATAATGGGAATCGCAAAAACTCACATTCAATTATTTGTCTCTCGCAAACCATAGGGGCTAGAGTTTCAAGACTTGGAGAGGAGGTTCATAATGATTTCAAGGATTAAATACAAAATAATTGTGTCATTTGGCCGCATGGTGGCGCCATAACACCCCACTTTACGTTTTGGCCTGTAACTCTTGAACCGTAGGTCGGAAAATTAAAAATATTTTTTCCCTGGATTCCTTGGGTCATGACGCATCTCCCCATATAGGCCACGCCCATTTGCGCCATGATAGATTTTCCGCCATCTTGAATTTTCTCCAAAACACACTTTTTGCTCCTTTTCCTACATATTTTCTTCAAATGTCACAAAAAACGGTACACATGATCCACACACACACACACACACACACACACACACACACACACACACACACACACACACACACACACACACACACACACACACACACACACACAGCTCCACTTCACACGGGTGTGATTTTTACCATAGTGTTAATACATAATTTCATTTGTGGCATCATGTTGTAAATAAACTACTAACTTGTGGCTGCACGATACACATACAGTGTATCAAAACAATATTGTCAAAACAATGTCCACTGCTCAGCATTGTCACAAAGAAGCATCCTGAAGCTATGAAATGTCTCAGGCGGGCCTACAAATCAACGCAAAATAAATGTATTCAAGCTCAGCAAATTTCAATCATTACCCCTCCCCAATTTCCCTTTATCCAGGTTAAACATATAACATACAGAATAAAAACTTGAGATCTAAAAAAACACATTTTACTGGGAAATGCAGTAATATTGCTGCAATATTGTTCAGATTCCAATTGCGTTCTACACGTAAAGCTCGCCAATCGCCATAGATACACAGCTTATTTCCTCAAGTTATCACTGCGTTATCTCCTCTGGAATGACAGCAAGCACATCACAGAAGCCCAACCAGTGTCCAGTAATCACACACAGTGAGTTTAAAAAGATGTTGGCAGGTGGAGCACCATACTGCCTGCTGTAGACTTGTTGGTAAGCTGTAAAAGGCCACAGTGCAGCATCTCCTCTGCATTTACAGCCCATCACTAGTCACTACTGACTCTGCCAGTATATATCAGCCTCATTGACATCAGCCTCACTGACAGTAGTCTGGGTATAGGACACACGCTGAACCCAAGCGTCCCTATTGCGCACGCCGCACGTCATATTGTCATAATAGGCGAACACTTGGCAAAGACAGAACATCTACTTGTAGATCATCTACAGTATGTTCGGCTAAGACATTTGGTACAGAGAGAGAAAATGAATGGACCAAGGATAGTCAACCAAGTATGTAGGGTTTAAGTGGTTAATGAACTTCATGTGCATTAAGCTTTATACTAAACATAATAAAGACAAAGCTGCTTTAACCGTAGAGCTGCTGTCCCCCGTAACCCTGGTGGGATTCCCATGCAGACAGACAGAGAGAGCGAGTGTGTGTGTGTGTGTGTGTGTGTGTGTGTGTGTGTGTGTGTGTGTGTGTGTGTGTGTGTGTGTGTGTGTGTGTGTGTGTGTGTGTGTGTGTGTGTGTGTGTGTGCGTGCGTGCGCGTGCGTGTAACAGATACAGAGGGTTTCTGTGTCCTCTTCACTAATAATGCCAATTCCTTTGAAAGCTCTGTGGGAGTGGACAGATGTGTTGGTGCAGCGGTTACCATGGGTGCTCGCAGACAGAGAAGTAATGCCCTCCGCCACGCCGCCAGCGGCGTCGGCAGAACTATATCTATTTTTCATGAGCCAGGTCAGTTGCCAGGGTTTCCCGTTTCCATGGCCACGCTGCAGTCTGATGCAACAACCCCAGTCAGACCCCACTTGGTGCCTCGAAGTGTTATACCAGCCCTAGAGATTGGTACATATACAGACACTCACTCTGGCTGACTGATGGACTGACCGCGCCAGCCCGCTACCCGTGTGCCAGCTGAGACAACACAACCGTATTGACACTCTCCACATCCGGTTTGCGGACCGTGTTGAATTTTCTCCCGACACAAGTTTCATCAACCGGTGATCAGAGCTTTTAATTGAAATAGTAGGATCAGAGTGAGGGGTGAAAAGGGTCCTCACTCAAGTGTTCAAAGAAGAGGCAGCGACATCACATCTAACGCAATGCTAAGAATAGCAGCGTGTCTCTAAAAATGCAGTGTGCGTCATCAATAAGTCAGCAATCTGGAAAAGTTGACTTGTTGTTTTGGAGGCTGTGCTACCATTGATCTAAGCATGACGTTAGATCTAGTGGAGTGTGTCAAATAGCAAAAATGGCTATACCTTGTTTTAATTAGCTTGTGTGTGTGTTTGTGCCTGCATGTTTTACTTGTCTATCCATGTAATCTATTTAAGCACACATTCTAAAAAATGATGTTCACAAATGTGTGTGTTTTAACATATCTGTGTGTGTGTGTGTGTGTGTGTGTGTGTGTGTGTGTGTGTGTGTGTGTGTGTGTGTGTGTGTGTGTATGTGGGTGTGTGTGCATGCACGCCATGCAGTATGTCTCTGTACATGTACTGTGTGCACAGAAAACGCACAACCCGTCTTTCAGACAGAGTCACGGACCCCCTCTGAACAACACAGCAGGGCATCATTCAAGAACCTACCTGGGTTGTTGGCCTCGCCCTCCAGCACGTGCAGCTCGGTGCACTCAGACAGCGAGTGCTCCAGGCACAGCTGCAGGAAGCGAGCCTGGGTCCGACTGACTCTCTTCAGCAGGGACAGCAAGGCCACCGTCTGCTCGCACTCGTTCCATCCCTTGAACCAGCTGGCCAACACGCCCACCTGGTCGCGAAACATCATGGTCTGCAGGCCCGGGCGCAGGTAGGGGAGCAACTATGAGCGTGCGTGGACACCACCCTCCTGCAGATCACTGATATATAAGCCGAGACCTAAAATAGGTGGAAGATAGTTGCCCAGGCTTCCACCTGTGGAACTGGTGCTGTTGTGATGGAGCAGGTGACCTCACGAGAGTGACCTCCCTTCAGTTACCGTTGTTCGGTGGTACTGGAAGGTGGCTGGCTGGTCGTCCACCGGCTGTCAGGTCGAGATGAGTAGAGGATGCTGTCGGTGAGGCAGGGGCGAAGAAGATCTTACTAGCCGGTTGTTTCATGAGCTGTTCATTCATGAGAAGTTTTAGAGATTGCGAGAGGTTTCAGCTGATGGTTGTTCATTTTCTTTTTGTCTCCTTTAGTGATGGCGGGGACAGCAGAAGAAGAGCCTTTGCTAGGGCCCTTTATATATGTTTGTGTGTGTGTTGTTGTTGTTGTTGAACTGTATGTGATGTTGGGTGTCTTCTTAATTCTTATAGTATTAACAGCTACAGGCGTCCAGTGAAGTCTTCTCATGTGCCTATAGTTGCTTGAGAGTCTGTAAGTGTCCGTCTAACTTGGCATTAGGTGATATTAGCTGCTCTCAGGTGCTTAGTTGCACCAGAAGGCTTGATTTATGATGAGTCAGCTTCCTTCCAGCAAGCACACCCTGTCACATCAGTTTCACCCACACTGGCATTTTTTTTCTTCAGGGATTCCCCCCTAGGCCTGCAAAGTAATGGTAAAAAAAAGAAACATACAGATAAAATTGTGTTTCAAAAGCAATTATCTGTCATGGCTCTCACATCCAAACGCGCGCGCGCGCGCGCACACACACACACACACACACACACACACACACACACACACACACACACACACACTTGACTGTCTGCGAACAATCCTAAGGTAATGGAAATGCGACACTATTCCT
The DNA here is from genome assembly GCF_963921795.1 of Nannobrachium achirus. NCBI lineage: Eukaryota > Metazoa > Chordata > Actinopteri > Myctophiformes > Myctophidae > Nannobrachium > Nannobrachium achirus. The sequence goes on from NC_137816.1 coordinate 46,324,777, forward strand.
GTTGCTTAAAAAAAAGCACTGACTAACCACCACTGACTGCTGCACACTTCTGCAATGGAGCAGTTTTAAAAGAATGCACTCACCCCACCAAGCAAGCAGCACCCCAAAAAAGTACAACGGAACCGTCCTACTTGCATTTATAGGTCACCTCCTCGCTGTCGCATATGCATGGGTCTATAATAGTCTGTGGCGTTCACCGCCGACTCGCGCCGAGACCGAATTAAAATAATTCGTTTTCGTATCCACACCCCATTCCTAAAAAAAAATACTGTGTGTGTAGATTCTACACATCTCCGGATTTTCCAAAGGAGCGACGCCGGTCGCTGCATGGCTACAGATGGCGACGTTTGATTTGGAGGGAGTCGGGGGACTCGACTGTAGCACTAAACTTCATTTCTACATTATTATTATTGTTTTTAAATGGTTCGTCTCATAAAAGTCACATTTCGTAAACACAGACATTGATTCTAGGCCTACTAGTCGATTTAGCCGAATACAAATACTGCTCCTATTTGCATTTACCGGTATACCGGTCTATTCCTGTTCCTTTTTGTATTTATTCGGTTATAAACCGGCATTCGAAAATGTTACCTCCCAGACCGTCAGTCAGCATAAAACCGCTGTCTAAAACTGTCACTTGCCTTCATCAGCAGACAGAGAGAGACGACTGTGCTTACATGCAGTGAAGGAAAGGCACAAAAACACCGCTGTATCTCTCCCTCCGTATAGAATAGCACAAGCGACAAGCCGTTATGCCATAGTAATATACACTATATAATTATAATAATTCAAACTCAATGCTCCCTCCTCCCCCCTCCCTTCCTTCCCTTGCGTTAGAAGGGAGCTCAAAATAGCCTTTTACGTGTGAAATGCGGAATCCGGGGATAAGATAGATAGGCGGCAGCCCTAAGGTCTAATATTTCTGATGATAAAACAGAGCCTCGAAAGAAAGGTCATATTTTGTAACACACAACGTAAACATTTGACTCGATTCGAGACCAAAAGACTAGCTTGGCTGGCTTTATCCAAGATGTTGCTGAATAGTTCACTTGCGGTTGCGAATATGGAATATATAACAAAAGTAAAAGTCCTATAGGTTTTACTTACTTCTTCTTGTCTCAAATGCATCCGTGGTGTCTGCTAGCTGGTCTCAAGCAGCATACATACACACACACACAACACGGGGCAGTGGTCCGTCGGTGCCCTGCCTGCCTGGTCCTTCACTCTCACCACTCTGTGGGATTTGCCATCTTGACTAACTTTTCCTCCACTCTCTCTCTAGTCTAGTAATAACCACCAGCAGCAGGACTGCTTTGGTGGAATCCACACATCCCATAGCCCGGAGCGGTCACAGCGCCGTGATTTGCTGCTTGCTTGGTTGACGGAGCAACCAAACTGACGCCGCGGGGAGACAACACTTTCTAGACTAGACTAGAGAGTGAGAGTAGCCTCTGTGTGTGTAGTTGTGTCTGTGTGTGTAGCCTGTAGCCGTAGTAGCATGTCCAGTCAGTGTAGGTAAGGTAGCCGTTTTGTTTTGATAATATTTTCTGTGTGATTCATAGGCTACTTGATCGAGAAGGATGGTGCTCGTTCTTCAACTTTAATTTAAAGGGACATTTCACTTTCAGAAACTCACACCTAGTGTGACGTGAGCGGTGCTATTTTCTTGCGCCAGCAGAGCAAGCAAGTACTGCGACAGGTGTTCTTTCTGTTGCGTCACGTCATCTGTTTGTGTTTACGCCTATAGCCAATCAGGGACCAGCATTCATGGTGATGTCACCATCAACAGACAATGAGGGACTGTAAAAAAATATGGACAGTGGAAAGCCATTGGTTTCTATGCAGCGCAAATGAAGCTTCTTTGGCCGTTGTATGGGTGGCATCATTGTTTTAATGGTACCCAAGGAAAGCTATTGGCTGCCAACGGTCACACACAACCGCAGGGATACATGGGACATTGTCTTGAGCTTGCCGAAAATAAAGCACACGAAAAAGAATCATCACCGTAAGCCTATGATCACAAGCCCCTCCTACAGCATACCGTGCTACCCATCAGAGCTACCGCACAAGTTGGCCATACATGGCCATGAGTGCACGAGACGCAAGTTGGCACCTTGACAGAGTGCAGTATAGCCTATAGTTATGAGTTAATCTCATCAAGCGTCCCACTAGCCAATCACAGCGCGTCCTGCGAAGCTTGGCCAATGGGACCCTGGGGCCCTGGGCACTTAACAAACTTTGAGCCATTTGTGCCAAGATGTAGGCCACATCTAGGCCAGGTGTAGGACCCACCGACCCAGACATTTTTTTAACACGTTTTTCCCATCAGTTTTTGACCGGACAAAGCCAGATGTTGGAGCTTATTGGTTTTATACAATTCTTTGTATGTATAGGGATATATTTTTTATGTTTATTTTATTTGAAGGTGAAATATACCTTTAATCAAAATCTAGCCTCGGCTGATGTTTCTGGGAATGTTCACAGTCGCACCCAACATTTTTATATAGGCTTTATACAGACAATCCCATTCACACATCCTTGAATAGGGGAGATGAATGATGTTTAAACTCATAAGTGTAAATTCGTACATGTACCACAGTTTCTACTAGAATAACCCTAAGGTTGCCGTGGGAATACACTGGCCAATCACAACGCGACAAATTCGTACCTCCCAGTCTATGGGATCTAGACCATACCCGTTGCTCTCTCCACATGCTAATAATTAACGTGGAGCATTACGTCAGGGGCTTGGCAGCGCAAGGAAGCACAAAAATAGAGAATGGAGAATTTAGGGACACAGCGCAGAGCCTACAGCCAGTGGTGGAAAAAGTAGCCTACTAGTACTCATTACTCAAATGTTTTACTGCAATATAGAAATACTCTGTTAAAAGTAAAAGTAACAAAAAATTAAAGTAACAAAGAATTCAGAATATAGTCTACTTGACACAAAATGTTTTAAAATAGCATAGGCCTATCTACAAACTCTACAATGATCAGCTATTTCAAAAAGCCTATGTATAAAATAGGGCTTTAAGTGGTTTATGTAAGTTTAATAACATAATAATTTATATCTGCAAAGTAACTAGTATCTAAGGTTTTCAAATAATTGTGGAGTAAAAGTACAATATTAGAGTATTGGAAACTTAAGTACAGTATTTGAGTAAATGTACTTAGTGACTTTACAGCACAGCAGCCTAAAACCAGAAACCAGAGATTACAGAGGAAAGTTTTTTTTCTTTCTTTCTTTCTCTCCCTCCCCTTTTTATATATTTTTTATAACAAGCTAGGTCTCCATAGCAAACAACTCAAAATCAAAACAATTAAGGTACAAGCTCAAATGTAGCCTTGTGGGGGGTATTTGCTTCACACAGAGGTGTGTGTGTGTGCGTGCGTGCGTGCGTGCGTGTGTGTGTGTGTGTGTGTGTGTGTGTGTGTGTGTGTCATTCAGAAGAAGTAGTGGCTTTAAGGAGAGAAAAGATGGCCATTTATGGCCATTTGTTTAAAAAATCCATATACGTGTTTCATATTTTCTATCAATGAAGCCAGTGTGACGCCCTCCTCCTCTCCTCTCCTCTCCTCTCCCTGTCTGAAGTTTCTTCACGGTGTTCATGGTGTGTTTACTTAGCTATAGGGCGCATTCCTTCCTACAGAGGGCGACCGTGCACAGCCCGGTCAGTCTTGTACACACACTCTTGCTACAGTCATGACTGCAGGCAGCAAAACTGGTAAAACACTTCAGTGCAGTCAGTGTTTCAGTTAGTTTATGCATGCAGTGCTGAGTGATGGCCGGGCCTACCGTTCAGCTAAATGAGACAGGGGTCCGTCCCCAAACTACAAAACCCAGGGGCCAGATATGGCCTGCCCTCCAATGTTGTATAGCTCTTGACAACAAAGGCTAAGGCCGGGGACTCCTGTACACTGACTAGGCTACACTGACTAGGCTATGTTAAGGCCCATTCCCACTAGGCCAGATAACAGATATCTGGAGATATTTCTCCAGATATCTGTTATCTGGCCCAGTGGGAATGGGCCTTTAGTCTGTTGTTCTGAAAGTAATACCATACTCCACAGTACAGCTGTCAAACAGCCATCTTTGTCTCCTCTCCACCAGCCGAAGGCATAGGGGAGAGTATGTTTTCGTCTCCATCTGTCCGTCTGTCCGTCCGTGCGTGCGTGCGTCCGTGCGTGCGTCCTCGCAGTTTGTTACCACCTAATCTCAGTCGCCGTTGGCCCGGTCGCTGCCAAAATGAGCACACACACTCCCTGGATGCCAATTCAGAACCTCTGACCCACATTTTTCAAATGGGCCTGTTCTAGCGCCACCATGAGGCCGATGTTCGCAAAACACATTTCTGTACACTAATCTTACATATTGTGTCCAAAAATCATACAAATCGGTAGGCAGTATCTCGACAGTCATGTGATCGACATGGATCTGTCCGATTTTGCATATTCCATCCTGATTGGCTAAGATTGGCTTCCAAAGTTTGTAGGATTGAGCCGTTTTGAACAAAATGCCTCAAATCACAAACGCAAAGTGCAATTATCATGAAATCGCACACACACGTTCCCACTAGGCCGAGGAAGAAATGCCACTTAATTTTTTTTAAATCAGCCTCATGGTGGCGCTATAACAGGCCGATTTGTGGTTTTACCTTTAACTCCACCGATCAGTTTCAAACTTTGTGAGCGCACTCCCTAGAGGCCAAGGAAAAACCCTTTCCCTGCATTTTTCACATCAGCCTTTTATAGCGCCACCAGGAGGCCGACTTATGTAAAACACAATTTTTCCAATTATTCCTTGAGATTTTATCCAAAAGACATGCGAATCAGTACACACTACACAGTATCTCTATAGTCATGTGATTAAGTCCGATCCGTCTGATATTTCATATTCCATCCTAATTGGCTAATATTGGCTTTTCCAAAGTTTGCAGGATTGCTCAGTTTTTGAACAAAATGCCTCAAATAATCAACGCGATTAGCGTGAAATTTGCCACTAGGTCAAAGAACAAATGCTACCTTTTTACATTGGCCTATTATAGCGCCACCAGGACTCCTGGCCTGGTGGAGACCTGTGCTCGGAAGAGCACTGCTTCTATTTTTAACCATTATTTATCCAGGGTAGGTTCGCCGAGCACAAATGCTATTTTTGAGCGGTGCTCCTGGAACGGAGCTAAGCTCCAACATCTGGCTTTGTCCGGTACCCAGTGAGAAATCTTTAGCCTACCATCAGTGGAAAAAAACCCTACCCTCCCAAATAGCTAGACAGAGGCATCTGGGCCTCATTGATTTGATCTAATTTATTTAACCCATTTCTCTACTTTCCCTCTGCCAACCTGGGGAGAGCCCCAGACTGAGCTTATGCCTCCTTCAATGCATGAGGAGTGAGCAGGCTGCTTCTTATCACCTGACAGGGGAGAGTTTCCCTCGGTAGGATGTAGCGCTTGAAAGGAACCTTTTGGGGGGCAGTATTGAGACCAAGATTACTTGCGATTAACTGCATTATTCTTGCGAGGGTACTATCCTACGGGACATGGGGAGAACATGCAAACTCCACGCAGAAAGGCCCTTTCACCAACCCCACCTGGGGTATTGGCACTGATGACGCAGAGGAGAGAACACACCCACAGCGTTCCCGCCGGGAATCGAACCCGGGACTTTTTGTTGTGAGGCGACAGCTAGTGCCACCGTGCCCCCGATTTGATTTATTCAATTGCTTGCAACTGTCATACACAGAAGGTTAAAAGCATAGACATGCAATAGTAAATTGCATGTCTATGCATTCAACATATTTTTGCATTGAGAATACAACATTTTAAAAGCTGTTATATATTAAATAGAATCCAGTCACCCACATGCACACACTCATGTTCAACTAGTTAAATTATTTGTAACTGTCTTTGTCGCCCTCCAATGCACAAAGTGAATACTACAAGTTGTTTCAGTGCCATTATCTTTTCTTACTTTTTCATTCACTTAAATCAAACGCATGTATTTATTACATTTTGGACCAACCAACCACATGCACCAACTTTCACACAGCAGCAACCATACAAACACATGCTGGTGCCACAGCCAGAGCCAACCTTAGGCTACTGTAGTGATCTGCCAGGTGCCATCAACAACAAATTGTTCTACAGCAGCAGTTCTCAAACATTTTAAATCAATAAACCCCTCTAATGTTACACTGTGATACATTAGAAGTATGACTCAAAATGAAACAGATCAAGCCTCTGGATTAGCATGTGCTCTTCAAGGATCACAGGAACATTGCGCTGAGGCTCCCCCTGACTGTCCTTGTTACTGTTAGTTTGTTGTACTGGGCTGTTGATGAAATTCTCCCCCATATGTCCCTATATTGATAAACAGTGTCTCATCAAATGACATAATCCAGATGTTGGTCACTTATATACTTAATACTACTGTTAAATGTTGTTCTTTATGTTTTGCAACATATGAAATACATATTCTGGCTGTGTGTGAGGGTTTAACATTTCTATAAAAAGTCCAGAGGGTTTGCAAAGGTTTCTTCAGTTTGTGGGGAAGGGTATGGGTTTTCTGTAGAACCGTCTGGATGCCAGCATCAGGATGAAAGCTTCAAACGGTTTCAGCATGTGATTAAACTCTATGAGAACAGAGTGACCACCTTTAAGCCTCTAAACCCTTTAATATTAACACCGTGACCACTGTGATCACTTTTAAGCAGTTTTATTCACAATATTTGTGTGACATTTTTGTCACGATCTAAAATAGGAATGCGGTGAATAGCATATTAGAATTAAGGAAGCATATGGTTTGATAAAAAACAAGAAAGAAATATATGTATTATGGTATATCTGTTTTTTTTAGATTATAAACTATTTCTACTGTATCTTTTCTCTCTTTCACTCTCTCTCTGGGTAATCAGTGATAGACTTGAAACAGTGCTCTTCTGAGCGTAGATCTCCACCAGGTCAGGCGTCCTGGTGGTGCTATAATAGGCCAAAGTGAAAAGGGTGGCATCATGTATTCCTCGCCGAGCTTAGGCCTTTCACGGCAATAGGACGCTGCATGTATGATTTGAGGCATTGGAGAAGCGCACATAAATGTGTTTTGCAAACTGGTAACAAACGAATGGGACACAGGGATGGACGGACGGACGGACGGACGGACGGACAGGGGCGAAAACATACTCTCCTGGCAGAGACAATAAAGTCTAGTACCTGAAGCTCTGCCATGCCAGTTAACCTCTGATGTGCAGGGAAAGACTATATTCTCTGTCAGTGTACCTCCAAGGATGATGAGTCTGACAGTACTGTATTAGGCCAGCAGATGGTATCTGTGGTCAGTAGGAGTGTAACGATATAGTAACTGAATGAGAAATCGATTTTAATTTTCATATGCAAAGCAAAATATCGTACTGTTTTGTTTCGTATATTGTTTTACAATGCAGATAATCGGTATTGAATCATTTTGTATGAAATAATCGATTGTATGAAACTAAATATTTTTCCTTGTATTTAGTGATTGTAAGAGGGAAAATAAAAATGAGGGGTCTAATTACTTTTTTTACTAATTCCATTCCATTTAGCTACTCTTGGTCTATCGATAAATGTGTAATCTCTGTGTTCATGTCAAGGTGCAGTTTTGTCCATGTGTTGAAATATAATGTCCATGTATTTGCTAGAGAATTACAGTGTTTACTCATTTATATCCATAGATTTTCCAAAAGTTTGCACGTTTGACACATTTAATTTATTTGCTAAATAGTTACTACGGTATATCGATTTTAAATCATTGAATCGAATCGTATCGCCATGAATAAACCAATATCGTCCTTGCATCGTATCGTGATACGTATCGTATCGCTATTAAATGAATCGTTACACCCCTACATAATTCTCTCTCCTTCTGGCTCTCTCTCTCTTTCCCTCAGGTGGTTGATTTCCGCCATCCAGTGGACACTTGGTGTAAACTCAACATCAACACTGCTGTAAAGGACACTTCACTTGGTAGGTCTATTGACAACACTAGTGATCAAACTACTTCACTTATGTTCATGGGAGAAACATCTCTCAGCACTTGTGAAGCAGGTGTGTGAGGTGGACAGCGGACAGATGCTCTCACTCTCATCTCTGGGTTAAATCCCCTTATAACCTGTGGTTCTCAACCTGTGAGTCAGTGATTTTGGGGGTCCCCAGATGATTGGCTTAAAGTGCAACATTGTTTCCTCAACAGTAAACAAACCAGCATAGAGGGTATCTGCACAATTCTAAACTGACAATTTAAGGACTTTTAAGACCTTTTTAATACCTCTAAATTTTACAATTTGAACAAATTGTCAAATCTTACAGGCCGAAATTGTGAAAATAGCCGTTCTACATGCGAGGCGTTGTGAGCATGTAGATCAGCTAACTCCAAGTGCTTAGTGCTCGTCAGGTTGGGGGGTCCCCATTTCAAATATGATAATTTTGGAGGTAGTGGGTTAAAAGGTTGAGAACCACTGCCTTATACCATCACACAACAGTGTTGTATGAAAATAGCTACAAGACTATTTTAGAGATTTTTTAAAGATTGTCTAAAAAGCTTACAGACTACTACTCAGTAACGCGTTTTGAGTAGTATAACTGTTCCCTAGGCAGCAATATAAGTGTGAGAAAAGATATAGGGAAAGGGTCACTACTCATGATCACTTCACACAGGTGTGAAAAGGGTGTGGTCTGTGACAGAATTTGGTTTGAATCAATCAATATTCAAACCAAAAACGAATCCGAGTGGTAGTTTTGTTTTTACCTTTATTGACCTTTGAGATACAAGATTCTTTATAACTAGCAGGCAGCAAGACTCCCTAATCGGGAGATAAGCGACCGTCATGTCGCATACACAACTTTTAGAAGGCAATCGTAGCTAATCAGGAGGGAACATGGGAAATGTGACAGATCCATGTTGATGACATGACTGTGTACCGCTTTGCGTGATTTTGGGCCAAAATCTGTAGGAGCAGTGTCCAAAGATGTGTTTTACAAAACATCAGCCTGATGGTGGCGCTAGAAGAGGGCCATGTGAGAAATGAGGGGTGGAGGTTATGGTTTGGCAGCCAAGGAGTGTGTGTGCAAAGTTTGGCTTGGATAGGGGCAACGGTGCTGGAGATTAGATTAGGGCAAAAGTGTGACGTGACAGACAGACTGACGGACAGCCGGTGGAGCTTGGAGCCTTGCATTATTAATGCCTTTACTACAAATCTCTTCACTGAAAAGACCCGATCTCCATTCTCCAAGCTTGGGAGTTTGTAGATCTGCTATTGTTGCCAAATGTTCCCCTATTACAATAGGGACAACTAGGGTTCAAGTGGTTAATATCAAACACCATGTATGTCCTATTCATAATCTAAACCTGAACAGATAAGCCAACAAAACATAGTTTCTATGTTAGGCACTTTTATTAATTTTTCTTCACTAATTCACAAACACAAATACCATCGCTAGAGAACACAACCAATTTAAAATAGATTTGTATCATTCGATTTTTATGCTGGAATTTGTTAAATAGGAAGCAACAGGGAAATATTAATGTTATTCCAAAACCTCTAAATTATATAAAATGCAGGTGTACATTTTCAATGAGGTTTATTGTGGCCAACAGTGTATTTGGCTAGCATATCAAAGCATTTTGTAATACATTTTTACATGGTAAGGTGTGTTAGCTCAAAGGTAAAGACATTTTGGGAGTGCTTCAAAGAGTGGCCTATCCACATAGATAAAGGGATGTAGTCAATCATTATTAAATGGCATCCTAAATGTTAACCTGAACAAGTGTTTTGTGCCGTTCTACTCCAGACCTGCTGAATATAATAGTCATCATCACATGTGTATATTTATTAAAGTAGTACAAAGCTATGAAAAAATATAATCAGTGTAAAGGCACAAGAGACTTGCTCAACAATCACAACACCACTAGAATAAACCATGAACAGTCACGACGTGCTGGCTCAGGGGTGAGCAACTGTTGTTCTAAGAGTAACTTCAAATTACAGCTAGTAGAGGAATATGTCATTCTTAAAGGTCGGTCAAGTGATTTTCTTTGGTTAGAATAAGTATTAAATAGCTCTATATTCTGATAGTGCTCATTGCTATAGAGTAGGCATGGCACGATTCATGAAAAAAAAAAAAAAATGCGATTCAAATCGATTTATTAAAAAATAAATCGTGATTCTTTTTTTTTTTTTACATGTTAAACCTAGTAGCTAGGTTCTAAACAATGAGAAAGCATGTTTACAGTTGTGGCACAGACATTAAGTACTTTTACATGAAAAGTGTGCTGCTTTTGCAATGTAGTTAAATAAATGTTATGAAAATGTAGTACATATGAGATTAATAGCTTGGGGGGAGGGAGGGTTAAGAGAAATAATAATTTAAAAAATATATATTTTTCAGTCATTTTTGTGGAAAATAATTTTGTGTTAAAAATTGTGAAATCGTGAACTGTGAATCGTGATTCGAATCGTATCGTGAGTTGAGTGAATCGTGGCATGCCTACTTTAGATTGTTTGTTCAGTAATAAGAGTCTCTCCAGCTATTACTAAACAAAAATGCTTTTTCAGGCCAGGACACCAATTGTATCCAATGAGGACAGAGAATTCAGACAGGATACAGATTAAACAAGTGAAATTGGAGGTGATGATACGAAGACATGAGCAGACAAAATTGCTAACACTATAACAATTAAGCTGACACATATTCTGTTCTGTGTATCAAAGATCTGGGGAGAAGAGGAGACCCCCGTTACTGAACAAACACTCTAGCAATGATTACTATCAGATAGAGCTGTAACCTACCTACTAAAAAACATCACTTACTCTACCTTTACCCGCATTCCTGATGCCTTCTAACCTTATCTGGGAACAATTGTACATTGTGTTCCAAGAGAAACTCATGTTCAACACCAAGTTAGTTTTGGGGCAAAAATAACACAAACAAAACTAAACTAAAGATACAATTTGGGCTTCCCAGAACAACAGTTGCTCACCCCTGAACAAGACCTGTCAACATCCACATTATGAACTTGGCCTGCCAAGTCTCACCACAAGAGGACACTGGTTTGAACAAAAAGGACCACTGCAAACTGTAGGTCACAGCAAAGGATTTCCATTTCTCCCTCGAGAAAGAACATGCCACATGACTCAAATCCAACACAACCACCTCTACAGTCTCCATTTCACCATACTATGTGAGCAGTGTAAACTAAAGGATACCTATATATGTCTAAGTCAAGCGGTCATTTGCGTGAGCTCCCCAAATGACTTCCATCGGATGTCATTTGCCACTTGCATTACAGACAAAACACAAGTGAAGTTAATTGGGACATAAAGAGGTTGGTTAGACAATTTAGCCTTACATAAACTAACTTTGTCTTACATAAAGGTGTAGAGTGACCGTTGAGTGGGGACTTTGCTTATACTTTATTTCTATCTATTTCACCTCTTAGCTCAGTTCAACTAAAGGATGGGGGGGGGGGGCTAAATGTAGAAATAATCAAATAAATCCCCCTCTGGTTATTCAATATAGTCAAATGAAAGATGTGTTTTGGTGAGAATTGAGAGCAAAGATAGTTAAGTGGTAATTAATAGAACTTTAACACTGAAGAAAGCTCCTGCATGGAGGTAGTTGAACAAATCAAAATAATTTTGAAATGAGCAATCATACATTCCTCTGGTCAGTCACATAAAACTCAACATGTTATAGATGCAATCATCATTTCCCCACAAAATGACTTTTCCTTTATAGTATAACGTCACTGTCGTGTAGAAACCTTGCATACAAGTTTCAAATGTGTACGTTTTCTTTCATAAAGAAAAGCACTGCTTCATCATACAAGGCTGTCGCACAAAACTAGTGAAAATAGCAGATCTACAAGCATACAATGCCCGTTGTGTGCTTGTAGACCGGCTAGTTTAAATCGTTTTTAAAGTGATAAATACAAATACAAAACGAGAGGTTTTGGACGTTTCCACCCGACAACGACGATAAAATAGTTTGAAAAACAACTCTGTTCCCTATTAAGATGGACCATGTCTTAATGCGACACACACACACACACGCACACACACATACACACGGCACCCACAGGGGCCACAGCGGGGATGCTCTGTAGCAAGGAGATGTGTGGTGGATTTGAGTCAGCAGGCAGCACTGTGTTTTGCAGGAATACACTTTTAGCAAACAAACTCCTGTCTCATGCGGATGATCTGTAGTAAGGCTGCTTGGACGTCCTCATCCATGTGGCCCTAGAGACACGCACACGCACGCACACACGCACACGCACACACACACACACACACACACACACACACACACACACACACACACACACACACACACACAATACACGGGTTAATCCATGTGTACAGTATTCCACAGGAGGAGACAACTTGCAAGCTGTCCACTGTGAGATAGGCCTTTCTCGCTCTACGAGACTACGACAAATAGTGATGAGAATTTGGTGGCATCATTGCATAAGTGGTATCTCCATACCACTGAGCATTCTATTCAATGCAGCTTTATTGTTGTTATACCAACACAATGAAGTCCCACATTTGTTATTAGAAGTTCTAGTAGTAGTGAATATACACAGGATGGTGGTGGTGATTAGGTGACAGGATAGCGTAAAAATCACAACAACGGACACAACATTGGTAGGAGAGTCTGTAACAGTAGTAGCAGGCAGCAAATATTAACAGGATAGTACAATGCAAATGGTATTGGGTAACAGTATGTGCACTGTGCAATGGAAAGCTTCCCATTACCCGATTTAAAATAAACCTCTCCCCAATTTAGTCTGTATGCCAATCAATTCCTCCCCACACACATTTCTGCGCGGTGTCACTACTACTCACTGCTGTTTTAATGCAGCAAGCAGCTTATAAAGCCTTCTGTATGAAAAGCTTTACTTTGTATGTTGGTTCCTTATGTAAGATTCAAAATAGCAGTAGGCTATGTATGTTTATTGTACAATCAGTGATTTTCTGAGCAACGTTTAGCATGTTCGTCAATTCACACAAAAGTATGAAGTCCTGACTTATGGTCAGAACAGAAGACTTCAACAGTGTACATTCAAGTGAGAATAAAAATATATATATATATTGTCTTTTGAACAATGCTTGGTTTTCACCGTTGCTACACTTAAAACAGAAAATAATAAGTGTGAACCCATAGTCAGTCACATTATACAGGCTACTGTATCGTTCTTGAGATATTTGGCATAAATATCAAAGTATGATTTTATTTTTTATTCTTTTCATATCGTACAGCCCTAGTGTGCATGCACACATGCACCCTTCTATGGTACATACCAGCTAGACTAAGCATTCTCCTGGGGGAAACCCTGAATGATGTCAGTCTGGATAAGCATTGTCATAAAGGCAGGATTACCCCATATTATATATCAGTTTAACTTCCAGTTTTTCACACAATCAAAAGCCTTAATGGTCATGTCTCGAGGCAACGTACCTGTGCTGCACTGAGAAGATGAGTTCGATAAATTGAAACCACCTCCCTGTGTTGCCTCTCAGCATCCTTACAGAAGAGAACAGAAGAAAGGAGACACAGAAATACATTTATTCTTTGGAAACTTTGCTCATTGTGCTGACATGGCCGAAGCGTCAGATACAATCATATTGTTGCTGATGGGTGGAAACCTTGCATGTACAAAACTGTTCATTTCCAGAAAATGCTTGTGAGCTTATAGATCTGGTTGTGAGCTAATAGATAGTCACATTTTGTGACTTTTGTGTGACACTGTCGTATGATGGGGGCGGCAGTGGCTCAGGGGTAGAGTTGCTTGTTTCTTAGAACACGAAGGGTTCCCAGTTCGATCCCGGGCTCCCCCAGAGTTAGTGTCGAAGAGTCCTTGAGCAAGACTCTGAACCCCTAGTTGCTCCCGGTGAGCAGGTTGGTGCCTTGCATGGTTTCCTCCGCCATCGGTGTATGCATGTGTGTGTGTGTGTGTGTGTGTGTGTGTGTGTGTGTGTGTGTGTGTGTGTGTGTGTGTGTGTGTGAATGGGTGAATGTAATGCACAATCTCTGTAAAGCGCTATAAAAATGCACCATTTACCATTGATGACGAAGTAGGACATTAATATATGAAAACAATGAAGGAATGGAGATGCTAGGTTTCAAAGGGTTATTATGCGTCTACTTACAGCCAGCTGCTGCTGGAGGGTTTTGATTTGGGCTTGCAGTGTATCCACGTGCAGCGTCTGTCTCTTGTTGGGAGCATTGCCTGCATATGCCAGCTGGGACAGACCGTTCAGAGCCTGCTTTAAACGCTCCACATCTGTCAGCAACTCTGTGATCTGAGAACAACACACGGCTGTGTTAACACTGATATTAATACGCAGCTTAAAAATTGTCAGTTATTACCAAAGCTGGATATATTAATCATAAAGTTCTATATCTATATCTAAACAGTATAATAAATATAGCAAAGGAGGAGTTGGACGCGTCTTCCCAGAATGAAGCCCTTCCAGTTTCTGGCCAAAATAAATTGGTGTAACTGAGGCACTGTCCTTGTCCTTTTTTTTCATTGGTGAGTGCTACCACACTTGGATGTTCGGTCTACTTATATACAGTAATAAATATAGTTTGTTGCCGTGCAGCAGAAGTATAATTACGTAAATGTTACCCACCTTCTTGTCCTTGACTTCAGTCTGCTCAGCCGACTTCTGGATCCTCTGCTGCAGATTTCCGATGGTGCTCAGCGAATCGTCATAGCGCTCCTTCAGCTCCCTGACCTCCCTCTCGATGGCCTGGCCCTTCTGCTGCACCACGTCCCTTTCCGCTCTGGCCCCGGACTCCGCCTCCCTCGCCTGGTCTACCTCCAGATGGAGCTCCTCGCACTGTTCGGCCAGCTCCAACAGTTTGTTGCCCAGGTCGGCAACTTCCTCTTCTAGACGCTGCTTCTCCGTCTTTAGCTGGTTCATTTGGTCTTCCTTGTCACGGAGCTCCTCGAGGGCCTGCGTGGCTTGGAGGAGCTCCGACTGCAGGGCTACAATGTCGTCGGCCCTCTGGGCGCTGGTCTCCTCCTCTTCGCGGAGGGCCAGGTGGAGTTTGGCCACTTCGGCCTCTAGGGCTCCCTTGGTCTGGGCATGCTGCTGGAGGAGGGCAGCCTGATCACCGTAGCGCTCCTGGAGCTCCTTCTCCAAGGTGGAAGCCCTTTGGGTCTCTTCGTGCCGAGCCTCCTTCGATT
Source organism: Nannobrachium achirus (assembly GCF_963921795.1). Classification (NCBI taxonomy): domain Eukaryota; kingdom Metazoa; phylum Chordata; class Actinopteri; order Myctophiformes; family Myctophidae; genus Nannobrachium; species Nannobrachium achirus. The sequence continues at coordinate 46,340,002 of NC_137816.1, forward strand.
TTTTACATTCGGCCTGAGTTTGGTGCACAGTGTCTCTGAGGGTTCTTAGCTCAGTCTCGTAGTTCTGTAGCTGGACAACCTTCGATTCGAGGCGCTGTTGGAGATTTTGCCTCTCGGCAATGTAGGTGGCATTTTGCTCTGCAAGCTCATTTCTGTGGACAGTTACCCGCTTGTGCTGTTGCTCTAGGTCACTCAACTTCATGCTCAGGTCCTCTATTTTGCCCTTGTATTTCACCTCCACTTCCTTGTGTTGTTCACTGGTAACAGATGCAGTTTCTAATCTCCTTCGAAGAGACTCCATCTCAACCTTGAGTTTTTCCTTGTCCCGTTTGTGGGACTCTCCAACAGACTTCTCCTTGTTGTATTTCTCTTCCATTTCTAACACCTTTCCTGTCAAGTCCTTTAATTTGGCATTGTAAGAACTTTCTCTCTCCTCAATGGCTGCCAGTGGGATGAACTTAGCCTGGATGGCCTCCTGTATAGTGTCCAGTTCTCCCTTCTGAGCCTCCAGCTCTTGGTTCAGCTTCACCATTTCCTCCTGGGCAGACAAATACATGGCGGACACCTCCTTCACTCGGCCTTCTGCCTCCTCCACGGCAGCACTCAGTTCCACCCTGAGAGCCTTGTGGTCTTTTAAGCTCACATAGTCCTTTTTCACCTCCGACATAACTTTCTCCAACTTTCCCTTCAACTTGTCACTTCCATCTTTCACATTTCTCAGCTCTTCCCCACTTTCTTTCTCCTTGGTTTCCAACTTCAACATCTCGGCCTCAGCCTTCTCCAAAGCAGCGCTCAGCTCCATCTTCATGTGTTCGTGCAGGTCTCTGGGCACATAATCTCCCTCCAGGCTCTGTTTCATAGACTTGCTCTCCACGGAGACTTGTGCCAACTCATTTTCTCGGTCTTCACATCTTTTTTTCAGCACTTCCAGTTCCTGCAGCAGCTCAGCGTTTTGAGACATCAGATCGTCCATTTCAGACTGCTGTGTCATGTTGGCACTTTGGAGACCGGTCACTTGCATGCTCAGTGAGCTCCTCTCAGATTGAAGCTGCTGGACCTGTGCTTCTGCTTTGCCATACCGCTCACTGGCTTCTATAAGTTTGTCTTCCAGTTCCTCCATTGCCTTTACTATAGTCCTCCCAGCTTCCTCGTGGTCCCCAATGGGTATAAACTCAGCCTCAAGCCTACTGTTGAGTTCATCCAGCTGCTCCCGGAGAATTTCCCTCTCCTCCTCGCTCTCCTCAACCTCCTGGATCAGCGCCTGACTCTTGGAGGTCACGTCAGCGAGTCTCCTTTTCAATGAGGCGTTGTGCTCCTCCAGAGTGGCCCTGATCTTTTGGTGCTCCTCAGCAGACACGGACCCCTGGGATGGCGTGTTGTCAGCCTCCCGGTGGAGTTCAGCCACTTCTTCTAGCACGCGATCGTAGTCTTCCCTCAGCTCGGCTAGCTGACGCTCCTTCTCGTCCACTGCGTTGGACAGCAGGTTCTTCATGTTGTCAAACTTCTCAGCTGGCACTGTGGCGACTGTGGCGACCTGCTTAGTCCCCGTCTCCTTCAGCTGGGCTTCCATCTCCAACAAGGCCTCCGCCAGCTCATCCCTTTCAGCTGTTAAAGCGCTCATGTCCTGGCCAAGTCTTTCGACCTCAGCCGCCAGCTGACCTTCGCTGCTCTTGTACTCCTCCAAGGCTTTCTCGCTCTGTTTGAGGCGGTTGCGGACGCGACCCACCTCAGCTGAGGCTCCTTCATATTTACCCTTCACGTCGCGCAGCTGGCTGCGGAGTTCTTCAGCCGCTATGCCTCCCAAGTGCTCCTTGACTGTCACCACGTGTGCCTGCAGCTGCTTGACTTTACACTCAGAATCCAGCATCCTCTTCTGGACGTCGCCCAAGGCATCCTCTAGTTCCTGAACCTGCTGATCAGCCTGCTTCTGGATGGCGTCTCGGCTCTGGATCAATTCTTGGCACTCCTTGTTCTTGCCGGAGAGATGTGCTTGAAGCCGGGCAGTCTCATCCTCGGCTGCCTGCAGCCTCCTCCTCACTGCGTCAAGCTCTCGTCGGTGGGCATCTATCTCAGGTAGGTCCCAGCCCACACTGTGTGCTTGGCCCAAATCTAAGGGTCTAGAGATGGAACGTGATGGGCTAGGATTCTGGAGCAGCTACAAGAAGTAAAAAAACGCTATTAAATATTATCTTACAATAAATGTGCAGTCGAGGCGGGTACAATGGGTATTGCATAACTGGGTGGGAAATTGAATAGAAAATAAAAACGATCTCTAGAAAAAAACGTAACATTTAAAAAGGAATAATTATTGACATTACAGGTTTCTGAAGATTCTCTCCTGTGGCTATGGAAATTAATTTTTTCTTCTTCTTCTTTTGCTGAGGGGCTGAGATTCACTTTTTTCAGATAGGAATTTCTGCAGTTTATTATTATAGCCCACTGGAGCTGACGGAATTACTAACACACATTTACAGCGTGTATTTTGAGTTTGTAAACCACATGAAACTGAGACACAAAGAGGCTTACGTGATCAGAATCCAAGCTGTGCGACTGCTTGACCAGAATGTTCTCTTTGCCTGCAAAAGAGAAAAGTGCAAAGCATGATTATTGCCAGAACTATTTAGCCTTTTCTAATGGTGTTGCTGACATGCACATCTGTAATCTTGCAACTGAATCCGTAATTAAACAAAGCTCACCTTTGATAACAGATTGTCCAGCATAATCCCCCTGTGAAAACAAAAATAGATTTAGAGTTTACTAACCTATTGTAAGTAGCATATTCATCCAGCTTTCTTGCATCATGTTTAACCCATTTACTATGATGACTTCCTGCATTCTTGACATCATTTTGCAAAGGAAGCCTTTGCATTCCATTTATTTCAGTATGTTATGAAAATCTACTTGCAGATTGAAACGTTGTTTGATAGGTAGGGAAGCCAATATACTAAATATGATGTATTTTTCCTTGTTTTTTTTTGTCCTTGGTTTAAAGTTAAAGAGTTAAAGCTGCTTTAAGTATATATGGTGTACCAGTAACTTAGACTCACTAAAGTTGATCTTTTAACTGTTGTATTGTACACTGGTCTAATGTTGCCATTTAATCCTCTATAACCATGGTAAAGTATTTTTGAACAGACTGTAGGAAGGTTTTGTGCTTTCATTCATGTGTAGACAACATGTGTAGGATGCCACCAGGGGGCCTGTAGGCTGCAGACTGCACGTCCTCACTGTGGACACACCTGGTAGGCCTATGATTAGACCTACACTTTGTCTTTGTTCAGCAACACCCTGAAGAAGGTGTTTGCCGAAACGCGTCGGTGTATTTTAATGTTCTAATCTAGCCCATTGCCCAAATAAAGGCTTTTTATTTCTGAATCGACCCGAGTGCCTGGACCTGCATTTTTGTGCCTCTGTGGCACATTTTTCCTTTTTTGCTCATACTTAATATGATTTTGTGATTCTTTTTTTGTCAAAGCTATCGTGTTTTATGCATTTTAAAGGGTGCATAGATTTGAAGTCTTGGTGAAGATAGATCAATTTTCGAGCTAAGCCCAGTAATGTTTTATTGGCTGAAGAAAATGCGGACAAACACAAAACCCCAAAAATATAGCCATTGATGGGAAAATGGTCTATGTTTATGTACGGTATAAAGTATGGCTAAAGCTGTCTAGACATATGTGACATATACATATAGACAAACAACAAACAGTGACATTTGCAGTGGTGTATTTACTTAAGTACTGTACACTTTTGAGGTATTTGTACTTTACTTGAGTGTTTCCAATTTCAAATACTTTTACTTCTACTCCGCTACATCTCGGATCCAAATATTGCACTTTTACTCCACTACATTTATTTGAAAACTTTAGTTACTAGTTACTATGCAGATATAAAAAGATATACTTTTTCCAACACTGGACATTTGTAGCATTTGTGGTGCTCCGTATGGGGGAAAGTGAAATAGCTTTATGTTTGTATAGGGTTACTGACCAGGGTGCTCCGCAGCTGGACCTTGACCGTTTCCAGACCTCGTGTCCCCTCTTCTCTCTCTTTGGTACCGAGTAAGACTTTCAGCTGTTCCCTCTGATTAGAACACACAGACACAAAGTAGCCTTATTTATTTGTAGTTTATAGATCTTATAAACCATTCCATGCTACATATATGGGGCTAAATGACTATATTTTGATCACATGATGGTACTGTAAAGTTATTGTATGTTAACTTTGACCATGGTTTGTAAAGGTCCCTAGATACACCCCATGGAAATGTAATTGCATCCCCAAACACGTAACAGAATAATGACATGTAATCTATTAAGAGGTAAGGGCTTCACGCTTTGCTACTGTACCTCCTTGTGAATGTCTTCCACCGTCAGTTTTTCCTGCAGGGGAACAAGAACATCAGAGCTGTGTTATCAGGTGCAGGACACACTAAAATATAGACAGTACACTGTGTACAGTTCTGTTTTCAATAACTGTGGTTCAATAACCTTGGACCAATTACCTACCTCCATATGGATGCAAATGCCGTTTTGGGCATGCCTACTTGTGGAACGTTTGGCTAAAAACGGGCTTTTCAAATCAAATAACTAACGCTAAATAATTGCCATTAGACGATTACGTAATAATTGTGACAGGCCTACCTGTGAGAGCTGTTGCTGCAGTATGGTGACCTTGTCCAGCAGAATCCTCTGCTCCTGGTGGAACTTCCTCAGACTCTCCTGCTGACTCTCATTCTGCCTCTCTAGGTCCTACAGAAACACACACCACACACACACACACACACACACACACACACACAGCATCATTACTACATGTGGAGATCCTGTGAGGTCCAACACACAAGGACATTTATCACAGAATTGAGGGATGCTTGATGGATCAGGTCAGCATTTAGAGTTTGCCCCTTTATTGGTGGATATGAATGTCAACCCCAATTGAGGGCTGTGAGAAGTCTATTATTGTCTTTTTAGATGCTATCCAGGGCTCTCAACAGTTATTGACTATAATCACTAGAGGGCAGTAAAGTGCAATAGACTGACAGTCAAAGATTGGAAATAAACAGGATATTTCATCTGTTCTCTACATTTTAATTTGAACATTTATTTAGGTTATTGCCTGAAATAATAGCTATAATAGTGTCTCCAAACATGGCAAAGATGGAAAAGTATTTACTCCATGTTGTCCAAATGGACACGTAGTAGTAGTAGTATGCATTGTGGCCTCTTGTATCAAATCAAAGCTCTGGAATATTGGGTAACATCTGTGAGCTTTCTCACCTTTTCAACAATGGGGACATTAAAATCTAAATGGCCGGCCAAACGTCACTCCATTGCTATTCACAAAACGCTGCATGTACACAGCAATGGCAATTTAGTTGTACGGCAGCGCCGACGAACGAAAACACAGTGAAATCACAACTCGTTGCAATGTGATTTTAAACGTAGATTGGCTATTTTCGATCTACTACACTGTTGAACAACAAAGTATAAAAAAGGCTTAAATGTCCAACATAATATGAAGCAGAACACATGTGCTTTCAGTGGAGATCATGTGGAAGCTTGGGTTACCTGACGCCTTCTCTGTTCCAGCTTTGCAGCATCTTTGACTGTAAACATTAAAAAGAAGGAAAGCTTAGATTCAACATTCAATTTCTGCTGAAAAAACAAAAGCACTGTAAAGCGCTATTCTCGGCAAAGAGATTTGGTGTAGAGTGAAAAATTAGGGGACAATGTATAGACCCTTGGGGAACCCCGTTCAACAAAATATATAGGGTTTAAAGGACAACTTTGTTTTTTTACAACAAGGGTTCATATTTTAGATTGTAATTAGAGAAAAGAAAAGGTGAGTGTTAAAATGTTTTCATTTGCTTTGTTCTATTGTTTTATCACATTTACCGTGCTAAAATGTGGGGCATGCGTACGCATGGGGGCATGCGTACAAGTGGCTAAATATGTCTTTTTAGACACAATAAGCCAGCAGTTTCTTTATTGCTATTTGCAGTATACTTCCAGCCCCCATAAGTCACATCTAACCATGAAAGGTTGCGTTGTATCTTGGGAATGGGCTTATTCTGTGTAAAATGACATATTTAGCCACTTGTACGCATGCCCCCTACCACTGAAATAAGAATCTCTAAAACAATAGAAAGAATTAAATGAAAACATTTTAACACTCATCTTTTAAATTCTTTAATTACAATCTCAAATATGAACCCTTGTTGTAAAAAACTAAAGTTGTCCTTTAAGTGCTTAACAAAAGTTAGTGAATGTTGACATCTGACCTCTGGTGGCGTTGTCCAGGTGGGTCTTCACCATGGCGACCAGGTCCTGGTTCTTGTTGAGGCGAGCATAGTGGTAAGAGTCGTGTCCCAAGCTGTCCACCACAGACACATCAGCACCGTTCTTCAGCAGCACTTCAACTGCATCTTTACAGCCATACTCGCAGCCCAGGATCAGCGCTGTTCTGAGGGAGGACACACAGGAGGACAGGTGAGAGAGAGTAACAGCAGACGCAAAAAGCACACTGGTATATAAGAGAACTCTTTCTTAAATGAACCATAGCATCCTGGTCTGGGCATGTAATAATAAGCAAACGTTTGGTGGAAATAGCAGATCCACAGCTTTGTGTGTGGCACATCAGTGGAATCTTCTTGGACAGTGGTGGACACATTGTGCAACTCAAAACAGATTATATTTCTTCTTTTTGTTTTTATTTATAGGTACAGATAAGCATGATTATATTATAGGGACTTATGTTACAAAGAAAAGTCTACAACTAAAGAACACATCCTAACACTATTTCCGGCAAGTGATTTTCCTTACTTGTTTTGTTTGTCACGGGTGGTAATGTCTGCTCCTCGCTCCAGCAACAGCTGGCAGATGCGTGGATGGCACATCTGGGTGGCCAGCACCAGAGGGGTCCTCCCATCCTGGGAAACAATATATACACTTCCACATAAACACCACCAGCAACGTCATATCTTCATGACTCAAGAGTACAAAATAGTCATGCATTTTGCCTCCACAGTAAATATTTACTTGAATGAATGAATCTATTTTCGCCATGCGTGACCACTTTACAGCATCAACTGTAACTACAACTACTATTACAACAAAAGTAACAATAGCACAAAGGCGAGGTGGAATGTGTCTTTCCACACCACGCAGATTCATGAGCGTTAACTTTAGACAATGACAATACAATGTGTGAAATTAACCGCAAATCAGTACTCACACTGTTAATTTTGGCAGCAAATTTTTGATTTAGTTTTAGTTCCAGTCTTTTGAATAAATTGCAATTTAGTTTTAGTCATATTTTTTAGTAATCTGAAATGTTTTAGTTTTAGTCGACTAAATATAATATTTTAGTCGACTAAATGTACAGTTGATTTAGTCAACAAAACATTTTTGGCGGTGCCTTGATGGTGGCGTAATGGCTGATTTTACACACTTGGTTGCACTCTAAAAATAGCCGATATACAAGCTCACAACGCGTCGCAATGCGACGCGTTGTGAGCTTGTAGATCTGCTATTTTCAGAGTGCAACACCCGAGTGCAACCAAACATAAAATTACTAGTTCTACTGGATCTCTTGTCCACTAGTCCCTACCGTGAAATTTTAGTCTAGTTTTTATTTGTTGACAAAATTGTCAATATATTTAGTCATAGTTTTAGTCATCATAGCTTAGTTTGTATTGTCTCCACCAGCCGAAAGGCATGGGGAGACTATGTTTTCCCCTCCGCCCGTCGGTGTGTGCGTCCTTCCACGTCAGTTTGTTACCAGCTAATCTCCGTCACCGTTGGCTTGGTCGCTGCCAAACTGTACACACACACTCCCTGGACACCAATTCAGAACCTCTGCCCCAAAATTAATCTTTCACATGGGCCTTTTATAGCGCCACCAAGAGGCCAATTTCTTTCAAAATCATATTTTGACAGTACTTCTACAGATTTTGTCCAAAAATCAAGCAAATTGGTAGACAGTATCTCTACAGTCATGTGATCGACTCAGATCTGTCCGATTTTCTATATTCCATCCTGATTGGCTAAGATTGGCTTCCAAAGTTTGTAGGATATTGGTCAGTTTTGACCAAAATGCCTCAAATCACAAACACAGCGTGGAATTATCGTGACATTTTGCATGCACATTCCCACTAGGCCGAGGAAGAAATGCCACTTCAAAATTTAGAAATCAGCCTCATGGTGGCGCTATAACAGGCCGATTTGTGTTTTTACCTATAACTCCACAGATCAGTGTCCAACTTTGTACACGCACTCCCTAGTGGCCAAGGAAAAAACCTTTTCCCTGCATTTTTCACCTCAGCCTTTTATAGCGCCACCAGGAGGCGGACTTATGTAAAACACATTTTTGGATAGGACTCCTTCAGATTTTATCCAAAAATCACACAAATCACTTTTGCAAAATAGTTTTTTGGAACAAAATCATGCATGCAGAGTCTGTGAAGCGGCCATGAAGCAGACTTGGCACCATTTTCTCATTGGCCTGTTATAACACCACCAGGACCTGTTATAACACCACCAGGAGGCCAGAATAACCTTCCTAACCTGGTGGAGACCTGTGCTCGGAAGAGCACTGCTTCTAGTTTATTAATTTTTTTTTTCGTCAGTGAAAAAAGGAAGTCGACGAACATTTTTCGTCATAGTTTTAGTCGTCGAAATCAACACTGTACTCACAAAATCAGTGGCATTCACAGAAACTCCACTGTCGCAGAGCAGCTTCACACTGGAGGAGCAGCCGGCCATGACTGCAGAGAACAAGAGCACAACAACCATGTTATTTCACCCCATTTCGCTAAATCAAATCCATGACATGAGAACGCGTGTGCCCTCAAATTCAGCAAAACTATGTGTTGAATAAAGACACTTTACAGTTACAATTACTCTCATTACTATGATGAAAAAAATCCCTTTAGATTAGTAAGGCTGTAGTGTAGTAGACCAATATACAGTAAGCAACAAATTATAGAGCAAGAGATTGTTTGTTCAATTCTAAGAGGCCAGTGCATCGTCAGTCTGTCATTCAGTATGGGAGGGTAAAGGACTACAGTATGTATGCTTTGTGCGACTGGCATCGCACAACAAAAGTGGCGCCAAAACAAAATGTGTCACAGAGGACCTTCGCAGACGGTGTGGCGTACCTCTGGAAAAATGAATGGTCGCAGATGCTTCGTAAAATGTCACATGCCATTATTTACCACAGAGATACTGTACATTCACTTCCTTGTTTACCTTTTCTGGCAGAAAGTATGAATGCTCGAAACTCAGAATGTTGTGAGACATCTAGTGTGATGTGTCTTAGGACACATGTCGCTCAAAGCCTAAAATGGCCTTTAGGATAAGTGGAGACATGAGTTGAGTTTTCTTACCAGCATCATGCAGCGCCGTCCTCCCCTGTAGATCAACATTTCCAACGGGACAATTGTGCTGTGGAAAGACATGAGAAAGAGTGGTGTTGCTGAAAACGCTGAAGTTTGCAAAGTTGTGTCATGTATACCACCACTACTACCACTACTAATGAATTGTAACAAGGCTTGTATGTGGAGACTCAATCACTGAACAGAACAACATTTCTGGGCTGCGGGCACTTAGGCGCTAGTGTAGCCCGACAGGCAGCGCGTTGTGGGTTCGAGTCCTGTTCCCGGCAACCTTTGCTGCGTGTCTCGCCCCGTCTCTCTTTCCTGTTCATCATCATCTTCACTTAAAAACTATCAATAAAGACAGAAAAGCCTCCAAAAAAAGATAATCTAAAAAAAAGGTTAACATCTTTCACAGCTGTTGAGAACATTGTTAAAGTGGTACAACTGCGGTGGCTGTCGATGTGGCCGTGAATGGAGGCCCAACAACAGACAGTTCATGTGAGGCTAGAGGCTCCATTATGCACAAACGCCACGATATCTCCCTGTACACCTGTCACTCACCAAACCACACTTAACTATGGCGGCGATGAGGGCTTGCTATGAACGCTTTGAGGACTCAATGCCTGCAGGAGCCTTATGTAGCCTGAGCTAGCTTGCGGGGCAAGCTACTGTAGCTCTCGGGGGCCCCCCACTATAAAAAAAACCTTCTCTCTCCAGCAACAAGGTCCAAAAGCGAGCAGCACGGTCAAATGACAAGGGGGGGGGCAGGGGGCAATAGCGTAAAGGGAAGAAATCCTATACCTCAAGGGTTCGGGTTGTCAGAAGGAGTTGGGGGTTGTTTTCAGCGTGATGACGGCACCTAGAATGGACGACAGGTTTGCAGGAGGGCGGGCTTGTCAACACCACCGACAGCCCTCCCCACCCAAGCTCACCCCCCACCTCTATTAGGTGGTTGCCATACCAGAGCTGGGGGGAGGGGCGGCTGTGGGGTGCCACGCTGTGAGTGAGGGCACAATGTTGTCGAGATAGCCTATCACTGTAAACACATAAATCCGCTCGCAGGCCATGGTGACTCAACAGGGCCTGGTGTTGAATGATCATATGTTGTTGGCTCGGCTGTCTGAGCTGTGAGGGCGAGGAGGAACTGCCCCAGCAACAGCTATAATTCCCCCAGCAGCCCTGCTGTTTGGGTAAGGCAGAACTTGTCGAGCGTGCACTCTGTACAGTTACATGTTCTGTATACGGATTTCTGTTTTTAACTGTTCCTCAGGGAAGGGAGTCACTTTACCTGCAAGAGTTTCTGCACGCACAAAGAATGTCCATTTCTCGAAGCCAGGTGGAGAGCATTTTTACCTAGACAATGAGAAATGTGGATGCACAGAACATTATATTAGCACACACTGTGAACTACTGGCAAATGACACTACTGTATATTCACTTAGTAGACTCTCTCTCTACTCAGTAGTCTCTCTCTCACAGTTTATAATCCAACACTACATTTGTGTTTAGGCTAACAAGTAACAACCCATGTTCAACTTAAAGTGACTTGCGTCAACACTTCTCCAGTATTTTTCCTCATACCGCACGTCATGTACCAAAGTATAATAATATATGTATTAGGTTACATATACTGGAGGTTAAACTCCAGTATATTACACCCATGAGTAGTCATGTTTATTATGAGGAAAAGTAAATCACAGGGTAGAATGGTTTACACACATCTCACAGCCATGATGTTATCATGATTACTGTCTCACCGGTGGCATCAGTGGCTGTGATGTCCACATTTTGTACCAGGAAGAGGTTCAGACAGTCTAGGTGTCCTCTAGTCGAAGCCAAATGGAAGCTGTCAAATAGAACAAAAACATTTAAGTGTTGGAGGACAGAGGGGCAAGAATGGGCGCAGTCATGAGACATGAGTGCTGTACATAAAGGAACCAGAAAATGTATGAGATGGAAAGGTTGGAGTGAAATATAAAGACAAGGGTAAGATTGTAAATGGATGCCAAGATCCTTGCTGTGAAATGTGTGAATGCCGTTAGCAGTTCACTATTCCGAAAGCACAATTGAAAGGATTATTTCGTTATTTTCAAAGAGCCACACCGTTGTGCGATGTAGTATAAATTCCGCTTCAGAGTCTGTAAATTCATGATGGTCCACTTTTCATCTTTCAGCCATATTAGTTTATATTCTCCTAACAGAGCCCTCATGTCTTCACAAGCTTCCTTGCTATGCCTGATTTATATCGAGTTGCACCCCGGACCTTTGCCGGTGTTGCACGCCGAAAATAGCAGATCTACAAGCTTACGACATGTTGCACTGTCACTGTGACGTGCTGTGAGCTGCTTGTAGATTGGCCATTTTCAGTGTGTGACATAATGCGCAAACAAGTATAACTCAAACTCTACTGTGCAGCATGTTGGCTTGGGCCACGTCATACTAATTCCCCTTAATCATCATTCCTTTAATTGCCGGCGGCTGTTTTTCACTTGCTCTGTTGACCCACATCCAAAGCTGCCGCCTCTCTCTCCCCGTGGCCTGCAAAACACTTGTCTGTAAACCAATCTTGGCGTGTCGACTGCCAAGCCACAGGGCCCTGTTTACTCTCTAACCCCTAAGTATCTGCCGGGGAGACAGGGAGGCTGACACCTCAACACTGGCGCCGGTATTTAAAACCATGTGATGGTATTAAAAAACCCTGATGATGGGCCGGGAGATGCTGCTACTCAAAGGGCCTTGACCTCCAAGAGCAGACACGTGGGTAGGAAGCACACTAAAGAGATAAGTGATATGACTCACAACAACACCATTTCTAATGGGAACTTCCAGCCGAGGGTGGGGGTTGTATACTGTAGGAATGATTCAAAACAATGGCCAATGAATGATAAGTCGAAAAGATTAATGAGTCAATTTCCTGGTGACTTTACTTGACAAATATGGACCAAATCCAAAGAAAATAAGCTGACTGACATCACAAGGAAATCGACCATAGCTACAAAGCGTTTGGTCTGGAAAGCAGAGTACAATATGTTCCCTATATCCTAAATAGAGAAGAGGGACTACAGTACACTAAACTAATACATAGTTGACTGGGGCCGGCTCTGTTCTTGGTCTGCTCTTTGCTCACCTCCACAACAAACCTCTTTGCTGAAAATAGCCGATCTACAAGGTCACAACACGAATAGCAGCTGAGCTATCATCAGAGCACAGTGAATTGTGTATTGTGAAGCAACATGTGCATGGAGTGGGGTATACTTACATCTCCATTTGCACTCTGCTAAGACTTCAAAGGTTCAGATAATCTGCCCATCCTTACTTTAAGGTCAAAATGTCAACTTTTGCTACTGAAATCCTTGGTGACTAAGGTCTTGTAACAAGTTTATCTGCAGTGCAGAAGAACAACCTCAACAGTATAACTTAAAATGTGTAGAATACATGTCACGTAAAAGCCCTCATAAATCCTATATCTAAAACAAAGATAACTCTTACCCACTTTTATCATTGTTGTGAGAGAACCACATTTTTTTTTAGAATGAATGCCTAGAAATGAAGAATGCACAAACTGGTAGAATGTGTTCCCAACGTTAAAATAGATCTACAAATGGCCTCTCTCTCTCTCTCTCTCTTTGAGTGGGATGAGTCCATGTAGATATGTCATTTCATCTGACCACCTGCTCCTTCAGGACACTTCACAGGATATGGCTGCTATTATTAGACTGGATAGAGAGTAATGGATGGCAGTGGAGCCACGCACCGTGCCACCACCACGGTCTGCATCATCTTCTGTCATGTGTAGGGATGGGATGATAATCCTTATTATCGTTTATTGCAGTAAAATCGTATCGCAGATATTTACATTTATCGCGAAATTGTAATCAGTCATACACTGGGATGAATTTGCTTTTGTTGAGCTGCAAATTCAGTAACACTCAAAAGGAGTTCACCCCCAAAATTACTTTGATTACTCACGCCATGGAGACTTGAGTTCAATAATATTTTTTATTTTATTTGTCGCATTCCTAAGATAATAATTTTATAACTAGAAAGATGCAATTTGAAATTGCGAGTGTGGTTGCTGACGGTTGCTGACTATATTCTACAGTAAGTAAACTGTCTTGTGAAGCTCGACCAATTGATTCCCTATTGATTCCCACTCCCATTGATTCCCTACTGATTCCCACTCCCATTGATTCCCTATCCCTGCCATTTCCAATGGCAGCAGAAAAGTTATCCTAGAAGTCTATAAAGTTTCCCTAGGACTATAATGTGTTGCCCTGTTGGGCAACCACACTAACAATAAATGTACCCTCCAATCGACAAATACAAATAAATATGTACTCAAGTCTCCATGGCATGAGTAATCAATAGTAAAAAAAAGTCAATTTGGGGGTAAACTACTCCTTTAAACCCTCTATACTTGATGAAACGGACCTGTAAAGAGTGCACTCGGTACACTCTTATTTCATGTTACACAAATCGATTAGCCAAAAATAGCACCAGTGAGCTTGTATATCTGCAGATCTGTATATCTTTTGGCGAACGTTCCCCTAAGAATTGGTTAAACAAAAGTGTAATTTAAAGTTTTAAGCATATTTAGATAATCGCGATAATATTGTTAATCGCAATTAAATTAGAAGAGTTTTTGGTGTAGATTGAAAAAGAATGCACCAAGTACTGTCAGGTGAAACTCAGGTCTGTTTTATTAAGTATAGAGGGTCTAAGGGATACATTTCAAATATGATTTATTATATTATATATTATTAGTATCATATATAAGTATTCTTGCACCCCTGGACTTGCGTCATGGCACCCGACACCCACTTAGAGAAAGCCTGATCTACTGTCAAGGTGCACAAACTAGCTCAGTCAAAAACTGCCTGATCCTGACACTGCACTTCAATGGTTGTATGCTTCAGATGAGCACCGACATCAATTTGTCACCCCCCCTGACCCTGTCGATATCAGCGTTGCAAACAGACATTAATCCTTAACTTAAATTAGAAAATGTAAAAAACGTCAAGCTTCAACCACATATAGACTAAATAACCAGCTCACAGTTTGTTATTCTAATAAAAGACAAACAATTCATTACCGCTGATCCTACCAAACAATGGTGGAGCAGCGTTATCTTTAGACAGTGTTGCAGAGTTGTGATGGAGGGGCACGTGTCAGTCTATGCATCTCAGATGGCTTTCTCCTACTGCTAAACCCCCGTCAGCCAATCACAACCGCCAATGTGTGGTGGATGGGACTAACTGCCAAAAACCATCTAGCTAACAATGTGCTGGAGAGGGGCGCCTAGCGGTCTATAGGCAGCATTAGGCGCATACCACATAGGCTCTGATGCAAGACTGACAGCGTGTCGCGGGTTCGAGTCCCGTTCCCGAAGACCTTCGCTGCGTGTCACTCCCAGTCTCTCTCCCCATTTCCTGTCAGTCTACTGTCCTATCAGTAAAGGCATAAAAGCCCAAAAACTAATAAAAAACAACAACAATGTGCTGGAGAACCAAACTACATGCCTTAATAAGAGTTCAAGCTTAATTCATTAGCTAACCCGAAGCATTCCAAGTTATATGCCAGGGATTATGGTTTGTGATTCGTTTCCTCACAGATGTAGATGTGTAGACTAAAAAAAGATTGGATGGTCACTCTACCATCATTTGTTCTTAGTGCGGCTAACAATCTAAGACTTGCCAACAAAGCAGCTGACATTGTCTTCACTTCGTTTTCAAAAACCATATCTCTGTCCCCGATATGATAGGGAGAGCTGATGTGTTGATAAACATAGTGGTTCTGGCCTGGGTAGGCTGTCCTGTCCTACCCAGTCAGGAGCTGTGAACGTGACAAGCGAACACTGAATACCAAGGATGACCGAGACTGTATACAGCGAGTTCCACTGCATGGCTGCTGAATTTAGCCCGACAAATTCTGGCACCTTATTATAATGCAAGCCACATCTCTAGGGAATGCAGTATGTGTAATTGTTTATTTGTTTTCAACGTGCGTGTGCACAGTAGTTGGGTCTGTTCAATGGCCATTGCCGTGAAAAGCATCTCGCACACTGCTGGAAATACTCAGCATGTTGACTTGTGGAATTTGCTGCTTTATAGCCGGAGGCTGCAACAAAGCCAGAGTGAAAATACACCTGAAACGGAGATCACAGCCCAGTGAGGATCAAGGTCAGGAGGACTGGATACCCTAAAACGCTGGTGTTGGAATCTGGTTAAATTTACCTCCTGGGAAGAAAATATGTCTGGCTTAGCAGCTTCTTTCATAGGGCTTGAGAAGTAATTAAATAGGTTGGCATTTTTAGAAGACATTTCATCCAAGGATGTGCCCATTATTTTCAACGGTAGAATAAAAAAAAAAATCACACCTAGTGTGAGGTGAGCATTTATGTCCCGCTAGCCTATCACAGCGTGTCCTGCGAATCTTGGCCAATGGGACCCTGTGAGTACAACAGACTTTGAGCTGTTTGTGCCAAGATGTAGGCCATTATCTAGGCCAGATCATGATGTAGGCCACGCTTCAGATCACTCAAGCCCCAGACATTTTACATACTCAACAAACTTTGAGTCGTTTGTGCCTAGATGTAGGCCACATCTAGGCCACGCTTCAATTTACTTTACTTAAATCCCTGGACATTTTTTTAACATGTGTGACAGCGATGACAGCGTCCATAAGAAATGTAAAAAGAATCGGCCCTGGATTGTCCAAATGCCCCCCGAGCGCGTTTCTGACACGGTTTCACCATTGCTTCTTCTGCTATGCTCCTCTTTGGCAACCATGTTCAATAAATGCATTTAATTAGGGATAGGACGATTTACGATATTATCGCGATAATCAAAATCCATTCATTATCCTGGGGCGGAACGTTTGCCAAAAAAAGCTCACAACTTGTGAGCTTGTAGATCGGCTATTTTTTGGCAAAGACAATTTGATAGAGAGAAAAAAGTATCAAGTAAGTATATTAATAAGTACCTTATTAGGTATAAGTACCTTTTATTAGTATAGAGGGTTTAAGTGGTACCGGATATGCAGCTCGGCAAATATAAGGTGAATTGATCCCATCGCATGGCGGAGGACGATATCATGATACATTTAAATCGCGATACGATTATCGTGTTTTTTATGGGAGCGTTTCGCTGTTTCTATGCGTCATCTTTTCGACACCCAAACCTGCATTTTATAAACATCCAACCTTTGTTTTAAAGCTCACTGAACACACCCAGAACAGAACAGTGGCCCAGACTGAAATCCCTCACAGATCTGCATTTGCAGCAAGTCATTTCCTGTGTGGTCACAATATAAACAGCTTGGGGCCAAAGCGGTCAGGCCAATGGCGACTGACCACAAACCTTCCTCATACCATCTGTGAACTCCTCCACTGACCTTGAGGGGAGGCTAAAACAGGAATTCCTGGAAATAAACGTGGTCAGTGGCTACATAATAATATTGTATTCCAAGGGAATCCATGTGCGGGCCAGGTGGAAGGGAGAAAGTGCCCTGAGAGTATATAGGGCTCTCCAAAACTATGTTTACAAGACATTATTAGGGTGGGTTTGGCTTGCAGGAGGACTTCATAAAAACGGGGCGAGAGGCTAATCCGTGTTGCAATGACCTCACTCTGGCTGAACGCCTCATGTGTAGAGAGGCAGAATGGAGGAGGAGGAGACAGCTTCAGTGCTTGGAATTAGAGCCACTAAGCACTTTTAGAGGTGCTGCTATTCAACACGACAGAATGCAGGGAGGGAGGGAGGGAGAGATAAATAGACAGAGAGAGAGAGAGAGAGATTGTGTGTGCAGTGGTGGAAAAAGTACTCCTATTTATTACAAAGTAGAAGAATCAATACTATAGAAATACTCTGTTCGGTATTCAAAATGTACTTGAGTAAAAAGTATGAAAGTGTTAGCATCAAAATGTACTTAAAAGTACCAAAAGTAATAGTACAATGTTTTGATCCGAGATGTAGTGGAGTAGAAGTAAAAGTGTTGGCAATTGGAAATACTCAAGTACAAATAAATACCTCAAAACTGTACTAAAGGAGTAGTTCACCCCCAAAATGACTTTCTTTCTATTGATTACTCAACCCATGGAGACTTGAGTTCAATAAAAAAAAAAATCATTTTGGAAGTGAACTACTCCTTTAAGTACAGTACTTAACTTAGTTACTTTCCACCACTGGAGGGAGGGACAGATAAATAGACAGAGAGAGAGATTGTGTGTGTGTGTGTGTGTGTGTGTGTGTGTGTGTGTGTGTGTGTGTGTGTGTGTGTGTGTGTGTGGTCACTCACGCGGAGCGTCCCTCCACGTCCAGCTTGGTTGGGACGACGCCCTTCTTGCCGAGCACGGCGGCCACCTTGTCCACCTCGCCGCGCTCCACCGCCTTCATCAGCCGGTCGTCATACTTGTTCCAGTCAGTGTTCTGCACAGGAGGAGGAGGAGACGGTCAACAACATGGGTGTGCAGTGGGAGAAAGCACCGGAAGTGTCCTTTAAATCAGTGCTTCTCAAACTTAGAAACTTGAAGGTCTCCACTTAACTTTGACAGTGTGCAAATGGAACCAGGTTCCATTTGTACACTGTCGAAGTTACAGACTTGTAAGGGTCAATTTAGACCTCCATAAAAGGAACCTAAAGAGTCCCTGAAGTCCACTTTGAGAACCACTGCTTTAAATGTTTTACAAAAACCCGAGAACAGGGTTTGCTGTGATGCATAGTTAAACAAAGACTGCTGAGCGAAGGGGTGTTTTCAGGAGACTTGACACTCAGCCTTTTTTCAGAACATTATCTCCTTTTATCAGATCAATAATGACTCATATATAATGTTCTTAATAACCTCAATAACCTCAAAGACCTACAGTGCATAATATACTAACATTTAGATTCTCTCTCAGATGTATCTCTAACGCAGGCATGAAAGAAACGACAGTGGTACTACTAACTTTCCCTTAACTTCCGTTCCAAGTCAGTTCGTCTCTCCCCCAATAAAGATATCCTTGAGTGCTTGTACAAAAAAAAGCGTGGGAACAGGGAGCTCTTAGTGCAAGAATGCACTTTTGTGTACTTGTGTAGCACACTGACTCTTGAGTTAGGGTCCACAGTCACACAGTGGCCCAGGGTCCACAGTCACACAGTGGCCCAAAATGAAAGGAGTGCACAGTGAAATCTGTGTGGGATAATCTACCTCAGTGTCCACTAAGCGCAGTCAAGCAGCTTTCCCATTCAACCACAACTCCATTGGTCAGTGGCACCTACACTATTCCATAAAACAAGTACTGGCTTACAGTTAAAAACAACATAGAAGAGCATGCTACTCTACACATGCCCCCAGAGGAATACCTAGGAAAGAAACAGTGCAGCGTTGTTCAGTCTCCAAGAAAGAAATACATAAATAAAAGAATGCATCCAAATACACAACTGTTTTCAACAGACTTTTCACAACAGAGGATACCTACAAAGTGCATGGAGGTGCATTTCAGCCAGCGACTCATCTTGGGTGAGTGAAGCTGGTCCTTGCACAGTGTTACTGCAAAGGCTGCCAGGGCTGCGGTTCTCCAAAAAAAAGAAAGGAAAAAAAAGAAAAGAAAAAAAAAGTATATAATAAATATATAAATATGTGTGTGCAAACTCCCTCTAGGAGACGTCACACGATTCACTCAGCCAGTGAGTGCAAAAAAAAACAACTACCAGGAGGGAAGATAAACTGTCAACAGTTTAGACCGCAGTGGGGGTCCTCTGCTGGAAGAGCTCACCCCAGGTCAATCCCTCACCGGAGGACAAGAGGTCGATTTGCCGGGATTTTCTGTGCATTCCCCAGTTGTTGCTCGCGGGCTCTGCCTGTGAGTTCATCACCGCACAGCGGTGTGGTGGTCTTTGGCTTTGACAGAGGGGACGGAGGATAAAGAAAGAGGAGGTGGAGAGGCAGTGTAGGACCAGCCCTGCCAGCCCCGGGTCCAGCCCTGGCCGGCGACTGCAGCTCCTCCTCTGGAGGAAAAAAAATAACCAACAATCAACTCAGCCTGGCTACAGCTCTCTCCACACTCATGTATTCCTCCTTCCCTGTATCCTCCCCTATCAGTCAGCCTTCTAAAAGCCTGCTCACTCTTCTGCCGTGCTTTCCTCACTGCGATGTAGTTTTGATTCGTCTTCCACCAACTCCTCCTCCTCCTCTCTCGTTCTTCAATCGCAGGTAAGTTATTTCCCCCTCCTACTCTCTGCGAGCCGCCAGCTACGTGCTCAGCAGAGCTAAAGTGAAGAGCTCCCTGTCTATCAGTATAGTCTCTCTTGGCGTCTTTGCCTCCAACCAAATGGCAAGGTCAGTCAAGCTCTCTGGGGTAAATATGTGAGCTCTACCCCAGGTTTAAAATATCCCCTCCCTCCCCGGTAAACATCGGCGGTGCAGACAGCCCCGCAGACTGGTTACCTCTTTATTTTTTGACCCTCCAACCTTTCTCCAGTGTCTGATAGGAAGACAGGGGCTAAGAATACATTCTGTGCATGCCTCAAGCGTGAGTAATTGCGTCGGTGTCTATCACCACCGCCAAGCACGAAGCAAGGCCTGCCAAAAGACCTTGCTTACGCTGGCACACCCTCGCCCCCCAACAACACACTCCGCCCGCTCTCCATCTGAAAATATTAAGCTGGGTGGGGGGGATTATGGTTTGCACATTTGAAGTGGTCCTGGCACTGGACCCCCAGCTGGATGCTGTCGGGCCAGAGGCTGCCCGTTGTTAACCCGTCCGTCTAAACTGGGGTGGTGTGGCAGCAGAGCTCCCTGATCCCAGCCGCACGGTAGCAGGATTAGGTGTCAGCCTTTTACAATCAGCTGTCTGAGACGTCAGCCCCCCAAACGCCATCCTCCAATTTATACTTTAGCCGTACGATTGCGTCGCTCACCCCCCCCATAAATAACGTGATTTTAATTGCCACTACGTGATGAACGCGGCAAAAGCCTCGTCGTTCTATTTCCGGGGGGAAGACATCATCGTCTCACACGACTCAGTCACATTTTTTATTAGGTTACAGTATCACAGGATAAGCGAGGAGAAGGCAGAGAGTTGGAGGGAAAGGAGGAGGTTGGAAGGTGGACACGTTTAATTTACAGACTCTGCGTCAGCTCCTTGTGGGCTCGGATTACTGTCCGCTGCCAGGCTGGCGTTAACAGAGCAGTGGTGATATTCACAAACATGCAAAAAGGCCTCCTCCACATGACATGTCATATGAAGAACTGGGTGTCAACTTACTAAAACTGCTCGCCCTCGCATGGAGACAAAGGCACCAAAATGGACCTGGCCACAGGGCGCACTGCACTGTACATCAGTCACGTAAATATCCCATACGGGCGTGTTTGTTTGGATTCATTCTGCTCATGCACCAGTTTAGAATTTGCATTGGGAGTCTTGCCAAGGAGTAAGTAAATAAGTGTTGTCTAGTAGTAGTATCCAGTCAGAACCAAGTTGCTCACTTTTTTAGAACGGGTACACATCATTGTGTTGTATCATTATTTCATGCTTTAACTATTGAAAAATAGCAGATATACAAGCTCACAGCGCGGCACCGAGTGCCGCGCTGCGAGCTTGTAGATCTGCTATTTTTGAAAAATCGTGAAAATTTGAATTTTGATCCGATTCTATAAGTGTCTTTTGAATCCTTCTATGTTTCTATGTCAGCAATCTGGCCAGCCATCGTCAAAGAAAATGTCCTTTTCACTTAACTGGAGCTCAGTTAGTCTGTTCTTGAGAGACTACTATGTCAGTGAGTGGTTCTCAAACCTTTTCATGTGAAGGACCCCCAAAATGAAATGTATTTGGCCACGGACCCCCATCACATAATAGTTCCAGGGACCGCCCAGAAGCATAATTTGAGTTACAAATGTTTGCTTTGAAAATACATATATTCAGATTCAGATTTGCACACATTTTCACGACTTTTTCAAAAATAGCAGATCTACAAGCTCGCAGCGTGGCACTCGGTGCTGCTCGGTGCCGCACACGTTATGTCAATCACGTTTGTTTGCACACTGCCGCCCATTTCGTATTTTTGTCTTAGGAATGTGACAAATACAAAGAAATATTATTGTCTCCATGGTGTGAGTAATCAATAGAAAACTAGAAGCAGTGCTCTTCCGAGCACAGGTCTCCACCAGGCCAGGCGGCCTGTTATAGCGCCACCATGAGGCTGATTTGTCAAGATTTCTTTGAATATTTCAAATCCTTCTAAGGTTTTTTGAAAAACCTATGTTTCTATGTCCGTGGTGCTCAAACTTCTTCATATTAAGGACCCCCAAAATGATATGTATTTGGTCCACAGATGCCCATCTCAAAATATTTAGTTCCAGGGACCTCCCAGAAGCAAAATTTGAGTTACAAACGTTTGCTTAGAAAATACATATATTCAAAGATTTGCACACACTTCCCACAAATAGCAGAGGGCACTCTGTGCCACGCTGTGAGCTCACATATTTGCTATTTTTCAATAGCTAAAGTATAAAATAATTATAAGGTCCCTCCACCTTGGCCCCTAGTAACGCAGTCCCACTTTTCCCCCCCTTGTGACGCCCCTGGCCGCCTGGGCCGGGCCAACACTTTCTACAGACTGTATCTACTTGTTGTGACGCCTCTCAGCCTCCAGCCTGGCCAAGGCTTCTCTAATGTCACCTACAGGGACACGCCAACACGCCAGCCTGCCATCCGAGAGCGGTGGGCAAGTGATGGGAGGCAATAACATAAAGATGTTTGCTGTGAAATGTGAAATGATGAAACCACACACACATCTACAGCATTTGGTCTGCCGACGGTTATATGGCCGATGGATGACAGTGATAGTAGCAGACATCTGTAAAGTCACTCGGATGATGTCATGAGAACTTGGCCTTTGCTATTTTCTATGTTAATATTAACTGCCTATAAAGCGCTTGGCAATACATGTCTACAAAGTGCTTCACATTAAAATCAATTATAAAGTCGGCAAGAGAATGAAAAAATGTAATAAGAAAATAAAACATGACATGTCCTATAAAATCTAAAGTACAGTGAGAAATAAAACATTGAGAGAATCAAACAATAATATCATAAAAAAAATGTGGTTCACAAGATGGTGCATCTTGGGAATGGGCTAAAAATACATATTTAGCCACTTGTACGCATGCCCCCACCCACTGAAAACAAAATCGTTAAAATCGCTAAAACGATAGAAAGCAGTAAATGAAACATTTGAACACTCATCTTTTCTTTTCTCCAATTACAATATAAAATCTAAAAGAAGACACTGATTTTTAGATAGGTCAGTCAAGGTCGGAGCCCTAACAGCAAAGGTCACCCTTTGTCTTCAGCCTTGACACATGAACAACCAGCGGGTTCATGGTAGACTCCAGGACCTCAGACGTTTGAGGTGTGTCTGTGTGGTTTGATTGCGACCGTCAGGGAGCAGTTTACTATGAAAACCTCCACCGGCCGTCCGTCGGTCGGTCGGTCGGTCGGTCGGTCGGTCGGTCACACGTCACACGTCACACCTTTGCCCTGCTCATATCTCCGCATCAGTATATAGGGCGTGTTTGTTTATTGTATGACATCAAGCCACATCATCAGCTGTGGACTCTGTGATGTCATCGTATCGCATCAGTATATAGGGCTTGTTTGTTTATTGTATGACATCACGCCACATCATCAGCTGTGGACTCTGTGATGTCATCGTATCTCCATATATGGCCATCTCCGTATATGGAGATATAAGTCGTCCATGCCCAAGTATGGGCTGGTGAGGTCAGACTTTGTGTGATGCGTAGGTTATCTCCATATATGGAGATTCAACATTCCAGGCAATGCTCTCTTCCCTGGTGAGAATTGCCCCTTTATATAGGGCTTGTTTGTGTATTGTATGACATCACGCCACATCATCAGCTGTGGACTCTGTGATGTCATCGTATCTCCATATATGGCCATCTCCGTATATGGAGATATAAGTCGTCCATGCCCAAGTATGGGCTGGTGAGGTCAGACTTTGTGTGATGCGTAGGTTATCTCCATATATGGAGATTCAACATTCCAGGTGTAACTATGGCTACCCGTATGACGTGAGAGGTGGAGGTTGTGATATTTGTGGAGATAAGCGACCAACGGTCGCTTATCTCCCGATTAGGGAGTCTTACTGGTAGTTGGAACTCTTTGCAGTGTCTACAGGACAGAACAACCTGATGAAATAATGAATAGTAGTGGTGTCTCAAGACAAAACTTGACAAAAGGGGGTTTTGTGTTTTGCTTGCGTGTATGAGAGAGATATGAGAGCACCTAGTGTTACAGCATATGGACTACTTCTGCAAGAGAGGTGACGTCATGCTGCTCCCAGGTGAACCCTGGAGTGGTTCATTTAACCCATTGACTGCATCTGACGAGTTATTGTTTCATTTCATTTCATTTAATTAATAATCGCGATGGTGCACATTTGCTGTAAAAGAATCGGATCCGGTTTTCAACAGGAATCCGACAGGATGTACATTTTTGCAGGACTGCCTGCAAATTCCCCATTATACTAAGAAGGAAATTAAATAAGTGACTGTCAATGATGACATGGACTACCAAAGAAATTATAATATATATCCCAACTGTAGCCTCTATAATTTCTCTGGGTGTCCACATTGACAGCCACCAGTACATGAGTGACTGTAAATAAAGTAAAAGTCCAATAAAACGTTTTTTTGCACACCTTGATATGGAAATGTTCAGAAATGTTTGTCATGTTTTATTCAAGAAAGAAATGTTTGTAAGCGGCCCAAGTAATAAATAAATATTTCACCAATTGAGCTCTTTGACTGCCAACAGACCTGTATCGCTTTTCATACTAAAAATCACACCCGTGTGAAGTGGAGCTGTGTGTGTGTGTGTGTGTGTGTGTGTGTGTGTGTGTGTGTAGATCATGTGTACCGATTTTTGTGACATTTGAAGAAAATATGTTGGAAAAGGAGCAAAAAGTGTGTTTTGGAGAAAATTCAAGATGGCGGAAAATCTATCCTGGCGCAAATGGGCGTGGCCTATATGGGGAGATGCGTCTTGACCCAAGGAATCCAGGGAAAAAATAATTTTAATTTTCCGATCTACGGTTCAAGAGTTACGGGGCAAAACGTAAAGTGGGCCGTTATAGCGCCACCATGAGGCCGAGTGATGTAATTATTTTTCGATTCATTCTTAAAATCATTATGAATCTCCTCTCCGAGGTTTGAAACTGTAGCTCCTATGGTTTACGAGAGAAAAATACTTGAAAGTGATTTCTTGCATTGTCCCATTATAAGTCAATGGGGACAATTAAGCGTCGTTTTTTGCCGATTACGTCGGCATGGTAAGGCGGATCGGAACGAAAGGTAATAGAACACCATTCCCGGCCGAGCCGCACATTTTGATGTATATATTGCGCGAGTGGCGTAAATGGTGCGGCACTAGTTACGCGCCGAAGTCAGGCTACATACACACAGACACACAGACAGACCCACACAGCCACGTATAGGGAGCTGCACACAGCTCCAAAAAGAAGTAATTCTAGCCTGTGAAAAAGGCCCCGGCAGTGATGCCAAAGAGTGTTTGCATCTTCTCCACACTTAATCTGCAAAGGCTCTGTAGTGATGTGACTCCAGTCTGTCTGAATGATTTATTGGAGCAATATCCCCCATTAGAAAACAGTAAAACACCAGCCAGCCACCACCATTATGGTAGCAGCTCAAATAGCAGCAACAGAGCCATGGAGAGTTCTAGAATCTAGAACACCGTTTCCCAAACAGTGGGTCGGGGACACATCTTTGGGTCGGGGAGACGGGGTCGAATTTTTATGGGCCCTGCGCCGTGTTGTGAGCTTGTAGATCTGCTAGTTACACTAGTTTGGATCCAGGGCAAATGTCTATTTTCTCTTTAGGGTCTTGAGCTGAAAGGTTTGGCAACCAATGATTCTAGAACACTCTGCCAACTGCTCTGCCAGGAAGGGTTTCTCCTCTAGGCCATTAAGTAAAAACAATTGAACTCCAAGTGTGTGTGCGCGTGACGTGCGTGTATGTGTATGTGTGTGTGTGTGTGTGTGTGTGTGTGTGTGTGTGTGTGTGTGTGTGTGTGTGTGTGTGTGTGTGTGTGACTGTGTGTGTGTGTGTGTGACTGTGTGTGCGCACGTTTGCGTGTGTGTAGGGTATCCTGTCAATGATTGTCAAGCAAAAGAACTTATCATTTCGGTCACATCGATGAAAGAGCTCAGAAGTGACTCATTGATATAATATATATAGTATGTATAGAAAAAGTGATTTGGGCTCTTATATCCCTTTAACGTCATTTACTTGTAATATCAAAAGTACTCTGTAAAATGACCTAAGGGGAGCGTTCAAGGTTTGTATGGAACATAAACAACTTCCTTGTCACTCTTGTGGTGGCAGGGACAAAAGACCCAAGCGTACAAGTGTGTGCAAAATGCATTTCTGCTAGTGGGCATGTGGGAGGATGCACAATATACCACACAGCAGGTATTGGCAGAGAGAGTGAATACAGGGGTGTAGCACCAAATTCTGGGCCCTGGGTACAAGGATTCACTCACATTTTGTGCTTTAACTATGGAAAAATAGTAGATCTACAAGCTCGCAGCGCGGCACTTGTAGATCTGCTATTTTTTAAGGAAAAAACTTGAAAAATGTGTGCAAGTCTTTGAATATTTCAAATCCTTCTAAGGTTTTTTGAAAAACCTATGTTTCTATGTCAGTGGTGCTCAAACTTTTTCATGTGAAGGACCCCCACAATGATATGTATTTGGCCACGGACCCTCATCTTAAAATATTTAGTTCCAGGGACCGCCCAGAAGCAACATTTGAGTTACAAATGTTCGCTTAAAAAGATTTGCACACATTTTCATGACTTTTCAAAAACACTGAGTGCCGCGCTGTAGATCTGCTATTTAAGCATAAAATAGGCCCCTCCACCTTGGGCCCTGGTAACTCAGGCCCACTTCCCCCCCCCCCCTTATGACGCCCCTGAGTGAATATATAAAATGTAAAGCAAAAGAGTGGATGTGTGAGAACTTAGAAGATCGATGGGAGAAGGGAAAGTTAGCAGTAACCTCAGACAGGAGCACAGTGTGTGTTGCTATGGGACAGACAGACCGATGCCTCCCTCCCTCCCCTCAGAGCAGAGCATGCCAAGTTGATGGTTCAGGCCAAGTGTTCAGGGCAAGAAAGAGACGTGCTGGTGTTGGTATGCAGGCTAGACAGTTAGACCACACATGGGCAACATACAGCCCCAGGGCCTGCTATGTGTGGACCATCTCAATCCAGCAAGCCACCTCTTCCATGGGAAACAAAATGACCACCCCAATAATAATGATCTAATTCAGTGTTTCTCAAACTTTTACATTTCAAGGTCTCCCCTTCATTTGGTTCCATTCGTACACTGTCAGGGTTACAGACTTGTTTGGGTTCATTTAGACCCCCCTAAAGGAGCCTACAGAGTCCCTGGAATCAACTTAGAGAACCACTGATCTAATTGATAAAAGGCATTATGTTAACAGTTCCCAAAGGCAAATTAATGTGACTTGATTGTAACTTTAATGTTAATTGATTGTAACCTTTGTGAGTACATAAATAAAAACTTCTAACCAATCAACCAATCCACATGCAGCTGTTAAAAAAATGCAACATTTTGTAACAAGTGAATATATGGCAGATTTAACATCAGCAATTTCAACTAAGTTTCAATTAAATTGTCTAATAACGCTTCGCTCACTTCATTCAAGTCAGTATGGCTCTCTGGGGGGAAAAAAAGGAACTGCTGCCCACAGCCCCCCCCCCCCCTGCAGTAAACACTAGAGAAACGTCCTTACTGTCATCTCAACATATTTCAACTTCCTTTTCGTAAATGTATTCATACAAGAAGTGTACGCACAAAAGTAGTGAAAATGCAGATCTACAAGCTCACAACTATTGTAAAATAATAAGAAAGGAAGGGTTTTGGACATGGAAGGTTTACACCCGACAGCAACAATATCTGGATGGCTGCTAAAGGAAGGACCATTCATTCCCACTGGGCAGAGAGCTGGCTTCAACCAATGGGGGACCCCTCAGATGTGCAGCCACGCCCCCTGGTGGATAGAGACTGAAAAAGTATCAAGCCACCTAACCTACTTTCATCCTGGGGTCAAAGCAGGAAGAATGGGTCTCTAGTCTCTACACACTGTAATTCCCATAAGATAGGGTTGGGTAATGTAATATAATAAACAGTATAATATTGGGTTCATATCTTGATAAGAGATTGCGTATTGTTTGGATATCATAATTCAATGTGATATGGCATTATACTAAGTGTTGTCTTTTCCTGTTTGCAAAGGCTACATTACAGTAGTATGATGCTTTATGAACTGCTCCAAGTTAACTGTTCTTTTATTACCCACCCACTGGGCCAGATAAACAATTAAAAAAAATATCTGTCACAGATATTCTTTATCTGTATCTTTACCATCCACTTTAATGGAGACAGATATTTTTTATCTGTTTATCTGGCCCAGTGGGAATGGGCCTTTACTGATTAATTATTTACCAAAAATGTCATTGGATATATATTTTGTGAAAGTGCCAATAGTCATGCCCACAATAGTCACAATATCAATAGAGGTATTTGATAAAAGTTATTGTGATATTTAATTTTGTCATAAATCACCTTATGGCTCGACCCTATACAGTAAGGGTTTGCAATAAATAACACAAGACTGATAGCAAATCTATGGGGAAATCCAACAGCACATTTTCTTTTTGTCACTGGGGTGACTCAAATGTGTCCAGTCAAATACCCCAACAGATGGCTGATTATCACAGATCTGATTTTTGATACATGAGAAGAGTCTGAGTTCATTATTGACTAATTAGTGCCTTTAGGAGCGAGTCTTAACAGCGAGGCCCCTGAAGGCAAATGGACATGTGGTTGTTCCAGTGGTGTAAAGTAACCAAGTACATTTACTTATGTACTGTACTTAAGTACAATTTTGAGTTATTTACAATACTTGAATATTTCCAATTTCCAATACTTTTACTTCTACTCCACAGCATTTTGGATCCAAATATTGTATTTTTACTCCACTACATTGATTTTATGAAAACTTTTAGTTACTTCAGCCCTACTGTATATACATTTCGGCCATTTGAAAATAGCCGATCTACAAGCTCACAATGCGCATTGTGAGCTTGTAGATCTGCTATTTTCAAAAGATTTGTATACATTTTAAAATTTGTAATGGGACATTCTGCATGATGAGTACTTTTTGGTACTTTAAGTACATTTTGATGGCAATACCTTTGTACTTTTACACTTTTACTCAAGTCCATTTTGAATTACGGACTTGTAACAGAGTATTTCTACATTGTGGTATTGATATTTTTTACTTGAGTAAAGAATGTGAGTACTTTTTTCCCCACCACTGGACATTGGGTTGTTCCCTGACGATTCCATTCCCAAGATATCCTGGCTCTCGGAGCCCAAAGAGCCCAAATGGAGCCTTGTCTAGCCAGCTGCTGACTGAGCCCCCCTCTTTTAGGTGACCCCTGACCCAGAGGGCAACACTTTTCCTTGCTATTTTCCTCTACTTCCGACAGTCACCATTAGGGCAGGGGATCGGCTTTCTGAAGTGGCCCCCATGCAGGCGACCTTTGCCCCTTCCAACTGCCCCACGGCATAATAAGTGGCATTATTGAGTGGCATTATCTGGTGCAGGGGTTTTCAACATTTTCAGGCTAAGGACCCCTTAGCTGAGAGAGAGAGAGAAATGAAGCAGGGACCCCCACAAACCACAGATTACATATAGTTTCATCGTTTGAGGGCACAATCATCAATGTATTTTGGATTCATGTCAATGTGTTTTCAGATGTGTTTTCAAATGTGTTTTTAACCACTTGAACTGTCAATACTTAATAAACTTGACCTTTCACTCTGTACTTAGTCTGATCTTTTTCTCCTCTATTTTCTCCTCTACAGTCTACACCCAACCTCTTTGCCGAAAATAGCCGATCTACAAGCTCACAACACCTCGCAGCGAGGTGTTGTGAGCTTGTAGATCTACTATTTTTGTGTGAGCTTGTAGATCTGCTATTTTTGGCTAAAGTTATCAGAATATGGACGCTAGGGTTCAAGTGGTTAATATAAAAAAGGAGAAAAAAAATGTTTCTATCACACAACGATTTGGAGGACCCCCTGTGGTAACTCTGAGGACCCCCTAGGGGTCCCAGACCCCCTGTAGAAGACCCCTGGATCTAGTGTTTTTCTGGTAAAGAGTGCTTTCCTAAAGACAAGACAGAGTCTAACAACGTGTGACTCCCATCATGAGTATCTCGTGATTCATTCATGTGGCCAGTCTGTTGTCTTGCTTTTTAAGTGAAATTGGAAACTCTTTAAAAGAGGGTATTTTATCAGACACTCCCTTTCTATACGTATAAACCCCTCGTAACTTCAGACTCCATGTTATCCATTTTTTACTTATTGAAAGCAGGTTGTGGTGACTGATATTGTCATTCTAATTTTTGTAAAACAAAAATAATAATACTTTTTTATATTCATCTTTTTCTTTTCTTTTTTTGAGCGGTGGTCACACCGTCTCCTATACGTGGCTGTGTGTGTATGCGTCCGTCCGGCCGTCCGTGTATGTAGCCTCAAGCCTGCAGTACCTTTTCTGACCACACATGTTAAGGGAGGGGCGCTGTTCTCACACACACACACACACACACACACACACACACACACACACACACACACACACACACACACACACACACACACACACACACACACACACACACACACACACACACACACACACACACACACACACACACACACACACACACACACACACACACACACACACACACACACGGGAGAAGGGTGGGTCAGCATGTGTGGTCAAGTATTATTATTATTATTAACAAACTGAATGTTTTAGGGTCAAATAAATTAGAGTGTGTGAAGAAACTACAGCATTGTAAAGCACACTAACCCCGCTGCACCCACCCAGTAGTGCTGTTGCACAGCCTCCACGACCACCGCTCAGTTCACACGGGTGTGATTTTTAAGTAATTGTAAAAACAAAGCCTCCTCGTGAATTAGGACAATTTCAGTCACCAGAACCAAGACGTGTTTTTTCAATAAATGATTTATTTTTTAACCTTTAACCAGTATAAAACCACATTGAGACTTTTAATCAAGGACATTAATTAAAAAAAGAATATTTGTTTAATTAATGTCCTTGATTAACTCAGTTACTATACTATTGTTATATTATACCATTATTTACTATAATAAAATTACATATTTTAAAAACATACAAGAAAACATACTGGCAGTGATCGGTCAAGAGGTGTGAAAGATCACACACACACACACACACACACACACACACACACACACACACACACACACACACACACACACACACACACACACACACACACACACACACACACACACACACACACACACACACACACACAGAGAGAGAGAGACCCTAGACGGCTAGACTCTTAAGGCCACTCTTAACCGCACAGATTCGTCGACGATTCGGCGGCGGAAGGCTCCGGATAGCGTCGGTTGCCGAACGGGAGCTCATCGTCAGGTTTTCGGCAGCGGGTCGGGAGCGTTATCGACCGAGAACTGGGAAACTGGACTTGCTCGGTTTTGTTGAGTCGGTCCCTTGCCCGACGGCAGTGAAATGAGCCAACGAGAGCGGATAAAATAAAAAAGACAACACACAATCCGCTGGTAGCTATCTGTTTGGCATACATACTGTTTCCACACAGTCACAGAGGACACCGAGACAACACACTAAACACAACAGAATAAAGTGGGCTAGTAATAGTGCAGCAGCTGCCCGTGTTGTTGTTGTTTTTTTCTTCTCCTCTGCACGGAGAACAGTCACGTACAGAGTGCCTCCGTGCCTACTAGTGGTTAGATTACCTCCTCTTTCAGCTGTGAAAAGCTGGATGTGTGCTTCAGCGTATGACGGTGCGTGTCGAGCATAGCAGACATACAAGCTCACAACGCTTCAAGTTCCGACATGTTGTGAGCTTGTAGCTCTGATATTTTCAATGCGCGACGTCACACCATCGTATCGTATGACAAAATAATACAACTGCACACACAGCAGCGGAGGCAGAACGCTGAAGCAGCAACAAGCTGTTGTGAAAGTGTCAGATCATGATACAATTTTAAAGGATTATGATTGGTTTTAAAGGTTGTTCTACTTTATCCAAATAATAATATAAATAATAGGCTTAATAACAGCATTTTCCGACAGCGACGGCATGCAGGGACGATCAACTATGGAGTGAAAATAGCCTTTCAGACTACTGCCACCTCCTGGTTTGGAATGGTATTGCATGCGATCTCCCCGCGCATGCGCACAATTGCGTACAGTAAGTACAGTCGGCATACAGTCGGCAGACAAAGTTCTGTGCAGTTCTTTGCAGTCCTTTGCAAGTTCTTTGCAGTTCTTTGCAGTCCTTTGCAAGTTCTTTGCAGTCCTTTGCAGACTTTTTGGTGTGGAGAGGCCTTTACAGGGCATACACATGTATTGAAGGGGATACAATGGAACCAGATAAAATTGATAAAAAGATACATTATTGTTAAATGCAATGTTTGTACAATGACAATCTGTCTGGTATAGCCTACACACAAGGACAAGGACACAGTGTAGATGATAAGGCCTGGGCCCATTGCTATAGAATGACAGTCTTTAGTTGTTGGTCACACAACTACTTTGCCGAACAAAAATATGAAGACGAATATGGTAAATAAAGTCAAACAGATCAATTTCAGAAACAAAGAAAATGTCACTGTACCGTGAACTGTGTGTGTGTGTGTGTGTGTGTGTGTGTGTGTGTGTGTGTGTGTGTGTGTGTGTGTGTGAGCAATCATTCCTTTTAATCCTGCTCTCCCTAAAAACAGACTTGCATCAGGGTCAAAAACTGGAGTGCCCAGACCCAGAGGGAAAAAAGAAGTCATCACTTTTCAAAACAATTCTTGAGCTAAAATGTTTGGGATTTTTGTGAAGGCATAGTGATGACCTAACGTCCACTCTCTGACCTATTAACGAGGTTAGGAAAATACCCTTCGCCCCGCGATGACAGCAGCCTCACTCACACATTTTAATAGCTTTGATTGAAATAACACTGTTCCTTGACTGGAGTATTAAAAACAAGCCAAGGTTATTGGTTTTGGCTGTAGATGGCCACCGGTATGACTGGTATTATTTCAGCTGGCCTGATAATAAAGTGATAGAGGCTCATAGAAACGAGGGCAGAGAGAGAGAGAGAGCGAGAGCGAGCGAGAGAGAACAGTGGCCCCACAGGCTGTTTTCCAACCAGCCAGTGGGGGGCCAGAGAAAGTCACCATGCAGGAAAGCTAAAGTAACATCTAGATAGATACCGTTCTAAATAGTATACGGATTTAATCGAGTGCAGCGTTGCGAGCTTGTAGATCTGCAGTTTTTGAAAAATATTTGCAAATCTTTGAATATATAGTTTTCAAAGCAAACTTCTGTAACTCAAATCTCTGCTTCTGGGGGGTCCCTAGGACACCATATTTTGAGATGGGGGTCCACGGCCAAATCATATTTTGAGATGGGGGTCCGCGGGCCAAATACAATTTTGGAGGTCATTGATATGAAAATGTTTGAGAACCACCGATTTAAAAGAAGGATTTAGAAGACATTTATACAGTAGAATCGGGTCAAACTATTCATATGTGAGCTTGTATATCTACTAGTTTCAATAGTTAAAGCATAAAATAATGGTTAAAATGCAAATATGTGGGGGTTTCATTCCATGACTCGTGAAAATATACCTAGAGTACTGTATGCAGGAGGACCCTGGAAAGTGGGGTCCCTCTTCAAGTCTTCAATTTGAAAAGAGAAAACGTTTGTGAAAAAGAAAAGGCAGACAATTTCGCGTTGTGGACTTTTCAGTGCCACTGCTTGATCCTTATAATGCCATGTTACCTACTGCTGAGGGCAAGAGTGCACAAACAGCATTATAGAAGCTTAAACAGATGGCACGCAGTGATATTTAGATCCCAAACCACATAATGAAGTTATTATAGAAAACAAAGTAACACCCAACCATGCCTTCCATTTTCCATGCCCATATTTAGTGAAACAAGAAGCTGTGAGGGCATGCTGGCACTTGGACACACTAAATGCTGGGGATGGTGCATGTTTTGGCCAATGTCAGCAAAGGCATCATGTAAGAACACATGCTGCAAAAGGGCAAGGAATGTGAGCAGAGGTGTGGCTTGAGACAATTGAAACCCTGTGTACCGACTGTCCACACGCTGCCTTTGATGTTAAATAATATGATTTATGATTATGAACCCAAGCCTAGGTTTTCAGGTGGGATATCTGGGTCAATGATTACACCAAGGTTACACAATAGCTACATAATCTATGATAAACATCTAGTGGTGATAAGACATTCATATTCACTATTCTCACTATATAAGACTGCAGTTGTTACATTTAACATAATAAACATGAATTGTGGTCACAATAAAATAAGCTACTTCATAAGTAGGGCTGTCACGATATGACATTTTACATGACGATTAATTGTCACTCAAATAATTGGCGATTAACGATTTAATTGTGTTTTTGTCATTGACAATTACATTTCTGTTTGGCTTTTAGGCTTTGAAGTTGCACATGGCAGATATGACACAAAACCTAAATACACAAAGAAATTACTGACATATTTGACAACTTACTACTTAAAAAATGACATTGATAGTGGAAATAGCCGATCTACAAGCTCACAACGCGTCGCGATGCGACGCGTTGTGAGCTTGTAGATCTGCTATTTCCACTATTTCTGACATTATTCAACATTCACGATTATGACGATTATGACAAAATAATTGCGATGATGTCAAATAATCACGATTAGACGATTATGTAATAATTGTGACAGCCCTATTCATAAGTAGGAAATAAGGAAGCCAACAGATTCCAGGCATCGACGCAACTACATTCCAATGAGGATACGAATAAAGTACAAGCAGTAACATGTCTTCTTCTAAACCAGACAAACTAAACACTCCGGAACAATGCAGGCAGCACAATATTCATTGGTCACATCAGCCGCAGGTTACGTAGGAAATGTAAGATGTTTTCTTAGCTTACATACATCTGTATGATGTATGACAGCCCAACAAGCATCCATGTTTTGTTGCAAATGGTACAGTTTATTTCACAAATCTAGGTCTTAACTAGAACTGCACTCTGTCGAGGTGCCAACTTGCACCTCGTGAGCACCGTAAGGTGTGCTCACCACTGACATCACCAGTGACATCACCACTGGCATCACCAGGAATGCTGGTCCCTCATTTGCTGTTAATGATGACGTTGCCAGAAATGCTGGTCCCTGATTGGGCTACGGGCTTAAACAGACACCGACATACGCAGCACTTGCATGCTCTGCTGGCGAAAGTAATGAAAGCTCAGTCAGTAAATGACTCCTCGTCTCCATTTTTCTTTCATCCATCCAATGGAGGCCGGGCAACACATAGCACCTCCGATCACATTTGATGCATTTAAAACAGATTAACAACCATTAGGTAATTCAGAGACCTCCTCCACCTCCATATTTCTGTTAACGTGATGTCGTGATTGTCATGATAATGACAATATTGTTAGATTCCTACTAATCACCACATACCAGTCCCTTCCTGCTACAGTAGCTCTTCCATAGAGCTCTCACAGCTCTGCATGGGGCCCTGATGACCACCTCATTGTTGACTCTACTTGTGCGTTCTGTTCGTGAACGGCTGAAGGCATTAGCGGAATAAGCTAGAACCTCTTAATGTAAAGGGTATAAAGGCTACAGACCCATGGAATTAGTAGAATGATCCCTGTATCCCCTCCTCTACGTTTTTGTTTTCTTTTTCCCCCCCCCATGTCACTTCCTATCCCCCACTCTGCTCTCCTACCCAACAACCCCGTTATCTCTCTCCCTCTCTAAAGCATAATACAGGGATCTTCAACAGGGGGTCCAGGACCCCTAGGGGTTTGTGTAATAGGAACTTGTTTTTCCCCCTTTCTTATATTAACCACTTGAACCATACTGTCCATATTCTGAGAACTTTAGCCAAAAATAGCAGACCTACAAGCTCACAACGCTGTGAGCTTGTAGATCGGCTATTTTCGGCAAAGAGCTTTGGAGGGGGAAAAGAGCAGACTAAGTACAGTGAAAGGTCAAGTTTATTAAGTATTGACCGTTCAAGTGGTTAAATATCTGAAAACACACATTAACATGAATCCAAAATACTCTGTTGATTGTGCTGTCAAACAATGAAACTATATCTATGAACAGATTGTGGGGGTTCCTGCTTCATCTCTCTCACCACTAAGGGGTCCTTGGCCTGAAAACGTTGAAGACCCCTGGCATAATACATTATGCATTTCTCTGAAATAAATCAACTAAAATCTATTTAAATCCGAGGCGAGAAGGACTCTACTCTATTGAATCAATTGTTAAATCTGGATGCATTCTATTGGTTGCTGCTAAGTCTGGGTCAAAGTAATACAATAAAAAAGTAAGGACAAAATATAACTCCACATACTTTGCATATTTTCTGTGAACCACACACACACACACACACACACACACACACACACACACACACACACACACACACACACACACACACACACACACACACACACACACACACACACACACACACACACACACACACACACACACACACACACACACATTATATCCCTGATGTAGTGTTGTTAGGGAGACGTGGTGGTGTGAGTAGGAAGTCGATCGTACCATATACAGTCGTGGCTAAAAGTATTGTTATCCTTGCGTAAAAAAGAAAAGAAAACAACACACAATCGTCTAGATCAGTGTTTCTCAATCACTGTGCCTGGGGACCTTTGGTGTGCCCCTGAGAAGGGTCAAGTGTGCCCCTTGAAAGTGCTTGAAAGCCAGTATTGTATTTATCATTTTAAAAATGATTTAAACTAGTGAAAACAGCCGATCTACAAGCACACAACGCCTAGATCTGCTGTTTTCACTACAGTTGTGCGACAGCCTTGTATGATGAAGCAGGGCTTTACTTTGCGAAGAAACGTACACATTTGAAACTTGGAGATACAAGGTTTCTTCCCGACAGTGACGATATTTACACCCCCGTATTATGTTGGTGTGCCCCTGAATTTCCCCCTTGGGATAATAAAGGTATCTATCTATCTATCTATCTATCTATCTATCTGCCCATGGATTCTTGGGCATGAAAAGTGTGCCTGTGCCCATGCAGAAAAAAGGTTGAGAAACACTAGTCTAGATTGTGCACAGTGAAGGAACAGGTAACCCTTTACTTTCCGGTACAGTAATTACATGGTAGTTACCACATAATTACAAGGTAATTACTTGGTAACCACCCCGTATTTACTGAGTAATAACTAGGTAATTACAAGGTAATTACAATGTATTTTACATAGTAATTACCTGGTGTTACCTGGTAATTCCCAGATACATTCCTGAGAACTACCAGGTAATTACTAGGTAATTTAAAGCATGTACCTGGTAATTCCATAGTAACTACCTGGTAATACACTTAGCAATTACTTAGTTTATTACCCGGTAGTTCCCTGGTATTTTCTTGTATACTACAAGGTAATTATTAGGTAATTATACGTATTTTATTATGTATTTAGCATGTAATTATAGTGTAACTACCTGGTAATACACTTAGGAATTACTAGGTTTATTACCCGGTAGTTACCTGGTATTTTCTTGTATACTACAAGGTAATTATTAGGTAATTATAAGTATTTTATTATGTATTTAGCATGTAATTATAGTGTAACTACCTGGTAATACACATAGTAATTACAAGGTATATTGCCTGGTATTTACCAGGTATTTTCTTTGATACTACCAGGAATTTATGAGTAGTTGCTTATGCAATTACTATATAATTACATGGTAACTACCATGTAATATACCTATTAATGTCTAGGTAATTCCTATGTATTTTCTTAGAAATTACTAGGTAATTACCGTTTAATTTCATGTTAACTATCATGTTATTTACCTGGTCCTTACCTTGATAGGTAACCCATTATAATCTGTGCATATACAAAGGTACTTACCTGGTATTTACCCAATAACTCCAAAAAGTATTTACAGGGAAATTACTTAATAGTTACTGTTGGTTTGTACTGTAAAGTAAAGCGTGATCAATTCCATGACCTTACCTGGTAATTACTCAGTATTAACCCAATAACTACAAAAAGTATTTACAGGGAAATTACCCAGTAGTTACTGTTGGTTTGTACTGTAAAGTAAAGCGTGATCAATTCCATGACCTTACCTGGTAATTACTAAGTGTTTACCCTGTAACCAGAATAAGTATGTGCCTTGCATTTAGCCAGTGTAAGTGCAACTACTGAAAAATAAGTACTTTTTTTTTGGGACCAAATGGCATCATGGCCATGGGTGGATAAAATAACCAGGCCTCAAAAATGACCAGTGTCGTTCATTTGTGTTCAGTGCATGCTTCTCCGGTGTCCGTGAGTCTGCTTCTCCCCTGGACAGCACACTGCATCTGAAATCCAGTTCCCACCCCAAGCACCAGCAAGCAACCCCACCATAACCAAGGCATGATACAACACAAATATAAATTCATTACATTAACACCTCCTCAACCACCACCAACCTTGACATAACACGCAAAAAAACAGGTGAGCTGGCAAAGAGATTTCTTTATAAAATGCTGTAATGCTTTTCAATAAACAAACAAAAAAATCACATGTTCGACAGTGCAATACTATAAAAAAACTATTTACAAGAAGTACACAAAATGACAGTTGATTCTTCACACATTGGTTGCCAACCCCGAGTTCCCCGAGTTTATAATGGTACCCCCCAATTGCCAACCCTGAGTTCCCCGACCAAAAAAGAAAAAAACATTTTTGGACCTCTAGAAATGTATTAGGCATGATCGCGATTTTGCATGTTTAACCCCCATACAACCCCCATACAACTCAGGTAGCAGACCTCCAAGCTCACAACATTGTAAAACATAATGGCTGCTATCTCATGAATGCCTGAATGGATTTCCAATCGGATTCTTTTGTTTGAAAGCTGGGAGCATTGTGCACACACATGGTGCATGATCTAGGCATGGGCGTGCATGATCCGTGCACTATGAATTACATGGAGTCTATGGAGACCTTGGCAACTTGGACCCTCAAGAGATTTTTTTTTAAGGCAACAAATGTGTTCATATACATATGAGTCGAACCGCTGAGATAATTTTAACACGGTTCTTATATGAAATATATGAAAAGGGTCTAGGGGAATTCAGAATGGGGGAAGAAAATGACGAACCAGCTAGGATGGGTAAATTACGTCACGCTTTACTGTTCTAAGGTTTAAGGCGCTTATGAGACCAGATGCAAGTCACTTGAGTTGGCCGGCTCAATTTTATATTGAATGAAATATAATTAGTAGGAGTAGAAATAATAGAAAATAAAACAATGTGCACAAACATACAGTACAATAATGAATGGAGATTGGTATACCATGACTCAGTGAATCCGGTTTTCAAGATTTTCTTTTCTGAGGGTTTTAATTCCTAGG
This sequence comes from Nannobrachium achirus, assembly GCF_963921795.1. Taxonomy (NCBI): domain Eukaryota; kingdom Metazoa; phylum Chordata; class Actinopteri; order Myctophiformes; family Myctophidae; genus Nannobrachium; species Nannobrachium achirus. The sequence continues at coordinate 46,379,025 of NC_137816.1, forward strand.
GTGCACCCAACTATACTGTATTACTGACTGAATAATACCTCTCTGCCCCTGCAGAGCAGAGAGAATGTGAGTGTGAGGGTACTAATTGAACCACTAATTGTCCTGTCCAGTCCTGCACTGTTCCTCACAGGGCAGTGTATGTGGTGAGTATGCGTTTGTCAAAAAGTCCAGTTCTTCTGTGTGCAGTCTGTGTGTATCACCGACCAGTACTGCACTGCCAGGGCAGTTTGTGTGTGATAATTTCCTACCACGCTGGGGACACAGACTCTGGCTCACTGACTATGGCTCTGGGTCTGCCCAAGGAGAATTCTTAGATCAGGTCTGGGTCCTTCCAATCTTGGGTTGCTTGCCACTCCTTGGTTGACCAGAGTCAGGCTGAATCAAACAGGTGTCAAAAAAAAAAAAAAAAAAAAATGACCTGCATAAAGCAAGGCCAGAGGCATCTCTGTGTTAATGTCTAAAACAATATCAGTGACACAGTTGTCGTTACATAAGGTTTCACTTAAAATACTTAATACATAAATTCAACAGTTGTTCAATCAACAAAATAAAAAATAAATCTTCCAGTACAGGTGACAGGCCTGTATTGAGTGGTAATTCTGTAAACAGAACAAGACAATAGAATCATTACTTAAACAGTACTTAAAAAATTACATAATTGAACATGCTTTAAATGCATTAGTATTAAAGATTACAGAATGCATTACTTTAGAGAAAGAAATGCTTCACAGAAATGCATTAAAGTAAATTGCATTACACCAGGGAACTAGCATTCCATATTATGATAATGGCATAGAACAATCTGCTCCAAACTAGCTAGTTAGGCTAGCGAAAATTAGCATATGAACTAAACAACACAATAGCAACCCAGCAATTGACTACACATTGTAATGCTCCCAGCTAGCTGGCCAGGCTAGCGAAATTAGCATATGATCTAAGCAACACAATAGTAGTACAGAAATTCCCATTACCTGACCTCTGAAACACCAGCACAAGTTAGCCACCTAGCAGCTAAGGCAAAACACTGCTTGTCACTCACCAAGGCCTGCACATGAATTCAGCACCAGCACACCAGTGCTATTCAGATGACTATGTGTTGCTCCTCACAGCAAGATAAAGTCATTAATGTTGTGCTTTCCTGCACACAACTGACAAAATAATACATAGTCTTAATCTGAAATTTGAATGCTTCTCAGCAGCTTCTCCTCTGTGCTCTGCTGTGATCTCTGCTCTCACTCTGATTGATTGGCATTAGTTTCACCTGGTGTCCCTGCACAGGCAGCAGGCTGTCATTCAGGGCAGACAGGTTTGGGGAGGCCCCTTCTGGTTGAAGGATCATTTAGCCCAGTTCCAGAAAATGGGTTAAAATGAACGGAATTACCCTTTACAATAAATTAGTAAAATGGGCTATGTTATAAATTCCCCTCCTTGTGTCCTCAGTTTATTATTATTATTATTATTATTATTGCCCTTATTATGTTTATTTTGTTCAGGCATTTTTTTGGGCAGCTCAGTTTTCTACTGAGTGTTTGGGGGGCCTGATGTTTCAGAGGTCAGTGAGGAGTGAGGACAAGTCAGGACATAAACACAGTGCCTTAATCCTAGCCTGATTTCCGACTCGACGCTGGGGCTTGAGTCTGAACGTGTATCCGTTCTATTTGATTGACAAGGGGAGGGGATTTCAAATTTGAAATCCCCAATCACAAGAAGACTACACTTCCGTCGACCCTCCCACTCTCTGAGTGCTTTGAATTCATTGGTCGGTTGACTCGGTTCGCCAAGACACCGTATCAAGAGCTGCGTCATATGACACATCCAGACCAAGAGATGCAGTTCACTCAGAGAGTGGGCGGGTCTATTGGCTGGAGCCAGGCTACCTTAATCCTGCAACTTTCAATAAGAGTGTGTTTGTGAAGAGTAAGTTCTTACTGCATTGTTTTCTATGTGCAGAGAATGCTGTATAATGTAGTACATGACGTTCTGGCCATAATGTGTCTAATGGGAATTTCTGTACTACTATTGTGTTGCTTAGCTCATATGCTAATTTCGCTAGCCTGGCCAGCTAGCTGGGAGCATTACAATGTGTAGTCAATTGCTGGGTTGCTATTGTGTTGTTTAGTTCATATTCTAATTTTCGCTAGCTTAACTAGCTAGTTTGGAGCAGATTGTTCTATGCCATTATCATAATATGGATTGCTAGTTCCCTGGTGTAATGCAATTTACTTTAATGCATTTCTGTAAAGCATTTCTTTCTCTAATGTAATGCATTCTGTAATCTGTAATACTAATGCATTTAAAGCCTGTTCAATTATGTAATTTTTTAAGTAGGCTACTGTTTAAGTAATGATTCTATTGTCTTGTTCTGTTTACAGAATTACCACTCAATACAGGCCTGTCACCTGTACTGGAAGATAAATTTTTTATTTTGTTGTTTGAACAACTGTTGAATTTATGTATTAAGTATTTTAAGTGAAACCTTATGTAACGACAACTGTGTCACTGATATTGTTTTAGACATTAACACAGAGATGCCTCTGGCCTTGCTTTATGCAGGTCATTTTTTTTTCTGTTTGATTCAGCCTGACTCTGGTCAACCAAGGAGTGGCAAGCAACCCAAGATTGGAAGGACCCAGACCTGATCTAAGAATTCTCCTTGGGCAGACCCAGAGCCATAGTCAGTGAGCCAGAGTCTGTGTCCCCAGCGTGGTAGGAAATTATCACACACAAACTGCCCTGGCAGTGCAGTACTGGTCGGTGATACACACAGACTGCACACAGAAGAACTGGACTTTTTGACAAACGCATACTCACCACATACACTGCCCTGTGAGGAACAGTGCAGGACTGGACAGGACAATTAGTGGTTCAATTAGTACCCTCACACTCACATTCTCTCTGCTCTGCAGGGGCAGAGAGGTATTATTCAGTCAGTAATACAGTATAGTTGGGTGCACCCTAGGAATTAAAACCCTCAGAAAAGAAAATCTTGAAAACCGGATTCACTGAGTCATGGTATACCAATCTCCATTCATTATTGTACTGTATGTTTGTGCACATTGTTTTATTTTCTATTATTTCTACTCCTACTAATTATATTTCATTCAATATAAAATTGAGCCGGCCAACTCAAGTGACTTGCATCTGGTCTCATAAGCGCCTTAAACCTTAGAACAGTAAAGCGTGACGTAATTTACCCATCCTAGCTGGTTCGTCATTTTCTTCCCCCATTCTGAATTCCCCTAGACCCTTTTCATATATTTCATATAAGAACCGTGTTAAAATTATCTCAGCGGTTCGACTCATATGCATATGAACACATTTGTTGCCTTAAAAAAAAAATCTCTTGAGGGTCCAAGTTGCCAAGGTCTCCATAGACTCCATGTAATTCATAGTGCACGGATCATGCACGCCCATGCCTAGATCATGCACCATGTGTGTGCACAATGCTCCCAGCTTTCAAACAAAAGAATCCGATTGGAAATCCGTTCAGGCATTCATGAGATAGCAGCCATTATGTTTTACAATGTTGTGAGCTTGGAGGTCTGCTACCTGAGTTGTATGGGGGTTGTATGGGGGTTAAACATGCAAAATCGCGATCATGCCTAATACATTTCTAGAGGTCCAAATTTTGTTTTTCTTTTTTGGTCGGGGAACTCGGGGTTGGCAATTGGGGGGTACCATTATAAACTCGGGGAACTCGGGGTTGGCAACCAATGTGTGAAGAATCAACTGTCATTTTGTGTACTTCTTGTAAATAGTTTTTTTATAGTATTGCACTGTCGAACATGTGATTTTTTTGTTTGTTTATTGAAAAGCATTACAGCATTTTATAAAGAAATCTCTTTGCCAGCTCACCTGTTTTTTTGCATGTTATGTCAAGGTTGGTGGTGGTTGAGGAGGTGTTAATGTAATGAATTTATATTTGTGTTGTATCATGCCTTGGTTATGGTGGGGTTGCTTGCTGGTGCTTGGGGTGGGAACTGGATTTCAGATGCAGTGTGCTGTCCAGGGGAGAAGCAGACTCACGGACACCGGAGAAGCATGCACTGAACACAAATGAACGACACTGGTCATTTTTGAGGCCTGGTTATTTTATCCACCCATGGCCATGATGCCATTTGGTCCCAAAAAAAAGTACTTATTTTTCAGTAGTTGCACTTACACTGGCTAAATGCAAGGCACATACTTATTCTGGTTACAGGGTAAACACTTAGTAATTACCAGGTAAGGTCATGGAATTGATCACGCTTTACTTTACAGTACAAACCAACAGTAACTACTGGGTAATTTCCCTGTAAATACTTTTTGTAGTTATTGGGTTAATACTGAGTAATTACCAGGTAAGGTCATGGAATTGATCACGCTTTACTTTACAGTACAAACTAATAGTACCTACTGGGTAATTTCCATGTAAATACCTTTTGTAGTTATTGGGTTAATACTGAGTAATTACCAGGTAAGGTCATGGAATTGATCACGCTTTACTTTACAGTACAAACCAACAGTAACTACTAAGTAATTTCCCTGTAAATACTTTTTGGAGTTATTGGGTAAATACCAGGTAAGTACCTTTGTATATGCACAGATTATAATGGGTTACCTATCAAGGTAAGGACCAGGTAAATAACATGATAGTTAACATGAAATTAAACGGTAATTACCTAGTAATTTCTAAGAAAATACATAGGAATTACCTAGACATTAATAGGTATATTACATGGTAGTTACCATGTAATTATATAGTAATTGCATAAGCAACTACTCATAAATTTCTGGTAGTATCAAAGAAAATACCTGGTAAATACCAGGCAATATACCTTGTAATTACTATGTGTATTACCAGGTAGTTACACTATAATTACATGCTAAATACATAATAAAATACTTATAATTACCTAATAATTACCTTGTAGTATACAAGAAAATACCAGGTAACTACCGGGTAATAAACCTAGTAATTGCTAAGTGTATTACCAGGTAGTTACACTATAATTACATGCTAAATACATAATAAAATACTTATAATTACCTAATAATTACCTTGTAGTATACAAGAAAATACCAGGGAACTACCGGGTAATAAACTAAGTAATTGCTAAGTGTATTACCAGGTAGTTACTATGGAATTACCAGGTACATGCTTTAAATTACCTAGTAATTACCTGGTAGTTCTCAGGAATGTATCTGGGAATTACCAGGTAACACCAGGTAATTACTATGTAAAATACATTGTAATTACCTTGTAATTACCTAGTTATTACTCAGTAAATACGGGGTGGTTACCAAGTAATTACCTTGTAATTATGTGGTAACTACCATGTAATTACTGTACCGGAAAGTAAAGGGTTACCAAGGAACATCAGTGGAGATGGACTTGGAGCCTTCAGATTGTCCATGCTTGGCTACAATCTGACCTCTGACCTCCTGACAATTCTCTCCTTTTTTATTTGGTCCATGCTCAGTGTGTGACACAAAACAGCAGAATGAGGGATTTACTCCATTTAAACTGGGTGGATTAGTGGTTACTAAAGATTCAAGTCAACTTGGACTCACCACAGGTGAGTTCCAGGTGAATAGCCTGCTTGAAATTCAAGTACAGTGTATTTAAGTATGTCTCCAAGTTTCTTTGTAGAATGCGTTAGGATTCTGTATTTATTCTAGTTTTATGTTGTGTTCCTCTGCAAACCAACTACTGTATGTTGATGCAAAGTATGTTTTCAATTGCCAAGCTTCTGGAAGATTTTTTTTTTTTTTTACAAATGCAAGGGTGCCAATACTTTTAGCCACGACTGTTCTGACGACAAGGACATTGGTGTAATAATATTATTATCATTGTAACTTATTAACTCATTGAGTGCCAGCCTATCACCACTAGAGGGCGCCCAGTGACCAGAGAATAATAGAGATATGCTGGTAATGCATGCCCAAGCCCTGGAGCCCAAGCCCAAGCCCTACTTGCCTGAACACTTTCCTTTGTGCATGTACAGGAAGAGGATGAAGTTAGCTTGAAGTTAGCTATTGGCTACCAAGCATTTTAGAAGCCTTATTTTCGTCAACTTAGCCATGATTAAACCTTGCACACCTCATGCATGGGAAAAAAACAGAGAAGAATGAGCTCTAAAAAATCCAATGCAATCCTGGATTGCATTGGAGTGGATTTGTGCAGTTTGTTCACAGCTTTCAAAGAAAAAAATCCGATTGGAAATCCGTTCAGGCATTCTTGAGATAATCGCCATTATGTTTTACATGTAATGTAAACAAAAATGGCTGCCCTGTATGTTAGATGGGGTTGTATGGGGGTGGAACATGCAAAATCGCGATTGAAATCATGTTCACCAGATTTGATGGGGTCCAAAAAAAAAAAAAAAAAAAATTCAAAAAAATGTTTTTCAAAAAAAAAAAAAAAATGTTTTTTTTTTTTTTTTTTTTTTTAAAGCCGAACTTGTTCGGGATCGGCACTCTACGATACGCTAATAAAGCCGAACTAGTTCGGGATTGGCACTCAATGAGTTAAATTGTTGTGTTACAGATGACACATGATGTAACAGATGGTCTCGGATGGTGGGAGCTATTATGCCATTATGTGTACATGCTTGTTGATGTTACCATGAAGATCGTTTTGTGCCGCTGGATTTATCATTATTATTATTATTTGTGTATTTTGCCTGAGGAGGACCCCCGTGAAAGCGAGATGATGCATCTCAAGGGGTTTATCCTCTAAATTAAATTCTGAAACAAATAAATAAAAACTAGCCGAACCGTTGCCATTCCAATGCCCAGAGATGATAATATGCTGTCCTGTGGAGCCAGACTTAAATCCTAAAAACACAGTCCGTCACGCTACCGCCAGCTACCACTGCCAGCACCGCCTCCCAGCTAAAACAAACCTCTATGTCATAGTTGATACAAGTAATGCTGCTATGTACAGTAGAAATGCATGTAGGCACATCTATAAGTAAACAAAGAGGCAGCCATGAGGGGAAGAGAGGAAATGAATCAGATCTCATATATCAACACACTTCTGCTGTTCAATGCTACAAAAAGTAGCATATCGTACACTTAGATGAACTGCCTGGATCCTTGAAATAGCCGTCGTTCATTCATTTGCCCCACATTTAATTGAATCCCAAATTCAGGGTCTTACACTAAGACCCGTGGGACCACTATTCCGCGAGAGGCGGCCGGGAATTCCAAGTTTATGGATTGTACAACGATGTGCAGGCAACGTGAGTCTATAACCTCAAGGACTTCTGCCAGAAATATGTGAGGGGAAGCCCCACCCTGTAAGGGCGGGGCTTCTGGCGGGATTTCTTTCGTTTTTCAAGAGTTGGGCGTTGTCACATTCAAATACATACCGAATGCCCCATCTTAGCAACGGCCTCAGTGGCTTGCCTAGCTAATCATTAAGACTCCCAACCCACATTTACCGGGATCGAAACCCGTTTGAGACGCTACTTTTTCACCGTTAAAGTATAGTTTTAGAACGTGACAGAGGCACGCAGTCTCGAGCGAATTTGAGCCACGCGAGACCCCGACGAGCATTGCGAAGTTCGCTTGAGCCGACTCAGCGTGTTTCGAGTTGTATCCCGATAGGGACAGAATAGTAAATATTGTTGTGAGGACTGCTTCTTGCCCCAACTGCCACAGTAGTGACTACTGGGTTCAGTGGGTTGAGCTGTTGGATGCAAGGGGTTGGGCTGCTATGTCTGGCAGACTGTCTTGAAGGGTGATATGTCTTTGAATTTCCCCCCTATAAAAGCACTACTACCACTATCAGCTGGGTTCATCCTTCCAAGACAATGTTTGAGCCAGATGTAAAGAAATTCCTCCCAGGCATTCCATTCTCTCACTCTCATGACTCATAAGAATGCGAAAGACATGAGGTCATGATGCCTTTGACCACCAATATCGTCTTCATTATTTTAGCCTTTTGGACACACACCTTGTAATAATTCACGTATAAACTCTTGAAATGAAATTTCTTTCAGGCATTCCTGAGATAAGTCACACTCACAAGAAGAGTATGGGAAGACAGGACCACAGGTCACAGTGACCGTGAGCTTCTTTGAACAACCACATCTCATCTGTTTGTGCAAGATTTTAAGAAAATTCCCTTGAGTTGAGACATTCCTGAGATGTTGTGTTCATGAGCATGGAATGGATGGATGTCTGGACAAGCATACATCTAATCAGATGTTATGTCTTGTTAAATCACCTTGCCAGATTAGTAAAAATAAATAAATCCCCAGAACTGACCGTTCAGTGTGGGTGGGGGAGCCCCCACATACCCAAACAAAGATCTCACTCCAGTCAAAAGTATAATGAAAACATAGGCATATCTACCAGAATCCTTTTAACGCAAACACGTGGTATTACTTACAGATCTGTAATGTCATTAAACAATCATTCCATTCTCTACCTCTCATGGAGAATATTCTTTTGGTATGCAGCATGACCATCTACACTACAGTAACATTTATATGTAAGATGCAAGAGAGTCATTAGCATAAAATAGCTAGGATCATCATGTGGCTTTCTATCACACTTCATAACCCTTACCCCATCGCCCCAAAAAGTATTGTGAAATCAGATTTCATCTTTTGGCAGCTGAAATAAATTAGCTGTGGCTTTACACAACCTATTGTCTTTATAGAACTTTAATTACTAACAGCACAACATAAACATTTTGGGGAATTTGAAGAATAGTTTCAGCTGTGCCTGCTTACCAAAGTCCAGTGAAATTATTAATATTTATACTGAGAACTTTTCCAGTTTCTCTGCTCACGAATATAATATAACTTTTGATGCCGCTGAGATACAACTCATCGTTAGTCTCCAAAAATCCCCCCCCCCCCAATTAATTCTTGTCCTGGTTTTAAGAAGCTTTCTCCTTCACCCGATGTGTTCTCTCGCATCAGTGGAAACAGAGTTATATGCAGGCCTGTAATGGCCTACAATGTCCTTACAGGTGCTGTCCTCATCCTCAATATAACTTTTTTGTTGTGCATATCTGTGCACAGCAGATAAAAGAAGGTTTCATCCGTGACAAGGTAACGTAATTAATATTGAAATCATTACATCCATCATTACATCATTACACATTATTCTGTTGATAATGATATAACAAACAGCTTTTGTTGTTCATCTACCAAGGTTACAAAACTAACACAATGAACAGGGTGGTTCTGAACGCTAATAGCATCTGATTTAGTTCATTACTAAAACAGCAAAGAAACTAAGAAAGGTGAAATCATGGGTTTGAAGTTGGATGCCCAAAAGCAGCACTGAAATAAGAGATGATCCCAACAACAGCATCCTTCCTACTTCTACCCTCTCAGAGTCATACCACCATCAACACAGCTATCTCTGCTCTTGTCCATAGTTTGTAAAACAACACCACATCAAGGGCAACAGGGGTCGTCTTGTCCAAAAGCTTTACCCTCAGGGGAGGGGGGACGCATGATCGGAAATGCATAAAAGCCAGAATAGGACACAAGCAAACTGTTAACTCTTCATGTGAAAACAATGGATTGTGCAAGTCTGGAAAAACTGAAATCCTGAAAATTGTGGGGAAAACCCAACAATCACCTTGTTGAGAAAGGGAGGTGATAATATGGTGGAGGCAGAAGAGGAGGGATAGGAAGGGTAGATCAAATGACATGATGGTTCACACTTGGGAAGCACTGACAACACTTTCCACTTACTGCTCATTTTCTCAAAGTGTGAGCAAATGGAGTTATAAGGAATTTAATTGCAACCGAATTTAGTTGGAATACGACTACAAAACAGCCTTGGCAACAATACTTTTTCTAATAATATTTAATAATTTTATCAGCATTTCTCAAAACAGAGTGAACCCTTTCAAAACTCTTCACTCAGTTAGCACAAACAGCGGTGATAGCATCATCACTATTATACATGTTATTAGCTGCAGATGCATTGCCATTATTAGTATACAGGTGTGAGCTTGTAGATCGGCTATTATCGCTATTTGAGCAATGTTTTGTTCACTGTACAAGGTTCTTATCTTATTTCAAATAGTTTTGCTAAGCATTCAGGCTTAATGATTTGAAGTTGTTATAGGACCACTCATCATAGGCCATGTCATATAATTTATACACAAGTTCGAAAGATTGCCTTACTTCCCTGAATAAATAATACATTAGGCTTGTATTACATAACGTGCATTAATTTATGTGGTCCCGGTTGACATATGTGAATTAATATCGAGGCTCTGGAAGAGGAAAGGCAGCTCTGCTACAACGTACAGTACATCGGAAACTCAGAAGCAGTAGGCATCTCATAGAATGAAACACTTGTAGAGCTAATTATTCATAATAACCCCATTAAAACCGGGAAAGCATCCGTGTCATTTTAGATTTTAGCAATACAAGCTGTATATGAGTGTGTGATTTTTTTTTCTCTTCAAAAATAGCAGATAAACAAGCTCATAAAGCGTCACTTTGTGCCACGCTATGAACTTGTACTTCTGCTATATTTGAAAACTCTCGAAGATGTGTGCAATATTTTTGAATATACCGGTATGCTATATATTTTTGTAAGCCAACATTTCAATCTTCAATCTACTGTAAGCAATGCAAGTGAGATGCAAGGTTGTCACGGTCACTTGCAAAACAGTCGGGATGCGTCTGCTCTGCGCAGGTCTACAAGATGTCAGCTTGTAAATCAGTTATTTTTGGAGCGCAGTGTGGTACTTTCTGTAGAGACCCAGGTTTACAACTTGACCGTTGCTGAACCTGGGAGGGGTTCATTACTTGTCTTTATAAAACAATAACAACCTAGAGAGCATATCTCTTCATTACATAGCTTTATTCGTATAGTTCATACTATGTTATTGAGATAGCATCTGGATCGGGGTCAACCGGAGTCACCATTCTTTAGACCAGTGGTTCTCAACCTTTTTAGGCCGCGACCCCCAAAATAATCATATTTTAACTGGGGACCCCCCCACCCTGACGAGTACTAAGAGTTGAGGCATTACATTTTGTATAACACGGCTCAATTGTGAAAATCATTTTGTATAACACGGTTCAATTGTGAAAATCTACATGCTCACAACGCCTGTGAGCATGTAGATCTGCTATTTTCACAATTTCTGCCACTAATATTTGACAATTTGGCCAATGTTTAATTTGTCATTAAAAAGTCCTTAAATTGTCACTTAAGAAATGTGCAGATACCCTCTATACACTTAAACTTTATGTTGGTTTCTTTACTGTAGAGTGAGAGAACAATATTGCACATTAAGTTAATCATCTGGGGACCCACCAAATAATTTGGGGACCCCCCCTGGGGGTCCTGACGCCCAGGTTGAGAACCACTGCTTTAGACGGCAGTAAGCCGTCTAAAGAATGAATTGAACGCACAGGACTACTATGCAAACAAGCCCTTAGAGCTTTTTGTGTTATCTTGGCATCATTGTATAATCGATTGTACCACTGTACTATTTACAAACTGTTAATAAAGTATTCAATCAATCAATCAGTCTCATACCAAATGGGCATACATGACAGCACTGTCAGTGTCACCCTCACTTTTTACAAGTTCACATCAACTCCTGTTTGATTTTGATCTGAAATAAGATTTCCCAAATTCTATCTTTAACAGATTTTAAAATGTTATGCAATAGACTAGAGACTATCTTTGTGGTTAACCGCAGATCCAGCAGTACACATGGATTTATTACCACAATACCAAAACATTTATACTGGCCCAGTTACATCCCTACACACATACATGTAGGGATGCAACAATACAGTTAGCCCACAGTTCAATATGTAGCTCTGGTTTTGGGTTGAGGTTTCGGTACATGTTTCGTGCCCAAGGACAACAATAAATGCTACCATGTCATTCTAGTGATCATTATATTCCAGTACATGACCAGTGTCATATTTCCACAAACATAACATTCATTGTTTAGTTCTCGTCAGTCTTTCATTAAATGCTCAAGGGACAAACAAAACTTATGTCACCACTTTGCTTTCTTGAGAGAGAGAGAGAGCGAGAGAGGGTGTGTGCGTGTGGGGGGGGGGGGGGGGGCATGATGTCTGGAGCTCACAACGCAGCACGTTGCTAGTAGATTGGCTTTTTCCAGCAAACGACACCATTGGATTTGCTTGAGGGAAGGGGTTTTCTTTCTCTAGTGACACAGTCATGCAAAAGCTCTGCCAATGTGGCACTTAAAAATGCATATAAAGTGCCTGGTAATGCGAAATGTAACTGCAAAACTCAATAATGCTGCAGTTAGTTAACAAGTGCATATTGATCAGTGGATGGTGAGCCGTACTGTACTATATTAAACATGATATATACATGATACAGTACAGACATGAGTTTTAAACAAGACTCTTTGGCGACATGAGGCCAAGTATTAGGCTAGTTTCCAAACTTACATCTCCATTCAGAAACCTTGCCATTCAGAAGATTGACTTCCATTATTCTAAATGGAGGTGTCATCTAACCTAACCTTAACCCTAACCTCAGTGGGGGTATTTCTGAATGGGGAGGTTTCTAAGTGGGGGTGTTTCTGAATGGAGGTGTGCCCCCTACCAGGGACTGGAGGAAGAACTCTGATAGGGGGGGGGGGGGGGGGGGGGGAGTAGGTGTCCGTCCGAGGCCAGAGAGGTGCCAACATCACAATGTGTGCAACAATACCCTCTAATAGGATTGCTGTTACATAAACAACTAATTGGGCCATACAACACAAGAGTACCTCATTCCTGGATAAACTCCACAGAAGGTTAGTGCCAGTGGAGCACATAGGGCAGGGGATTGTATGGGACATGTAGGGATGGGACGATAAGCGATATTATAGTTTATCGTGGATTATCGTGACATCGTCCTCCGTCATGCACTGGGATCAATCCACCTTTTATTTGCAGAGCTGCATATGCGGCACCACTTGAACCCTCTATAAATGGTAAAAGATACACGTACTTGATAGTCTCTATCAAATGTCTTTTCCAAAAATTAGCCGATCTACAAGCTCACAACATGTCGCAGCGCAATGTGTTGTGAGCTTGTAGATCTGAAATATTTTGGCAAATGTTCCGCCCCAGGATAATGGATTTTGATTATCGCGATAGAAGGCAAAGCTCTCTGTCTACCGAGCAATCTTCGTTCCTACTCTCACCTATGGTCATGAAGTGTGGGTCATGACCGAAAGTATAAGGTCGCGGGTGCAAGCGGACGAAATGGGTTTCCTCAGGCGGGTGGCTGGCATCTCCCTTAGAGATAGGGTGAGAAGTTCAGTCACCCGAGAGAGACTTGGAGTAGACCCGCTGCTCCTACACTTGCAAAGGAGTCAGCTTAGGTGGTTCGGGCATCTAGTACGGATGCCTCCCGAGCGCCTTCCTAGGAAGGTCCTCGATGCGCGTCCCACTGGGAGGAGACTCTGTGGCAGACCAAAGACCAGATGGAGGGATTATATCTCCAAACTGGCTTGGGAACGCCTCGCTATACTCCCTGAGGGAGTGGAGGAAATTGCTCGGGATAAGGAAATATGGAGGTCTCAGTTGGAACGGTTACCCCCGCAACCCGATTCCGGATAAGCGGTTGAAGATGGATGGATGGATCGATCGATCGTAAATCGTGATTTATTTTGTCACAATAATCGTGATATGAAATTTCCATATGGTCCCATCCCTTGGACGTGGCATTTCCACCACCAGACTGCCGTCACAGAGTGCTTGTTGTTCGGAAGCTCATCCTTGGACGGTGTCACTTTTCCTTGCACCATATGATTCCTTAACCCTATCCACAACTTTCCAAAGTCCCATCGTGCATTGCGCAGAAGGTGCAGGCAGCTTCCGGCGCCGCAGCCGAGTGTGATCTACAAGCTCACAGCGGCTGCAACTGCGACGCGAAGTGAGCTTGTATGTCTGCTGTTAACCGGAAGTTTCCCGCAAATAATGCTACAGTAAATTCTGGTGGAAACAGGTGGATAGATGAATATTTGTTCTCATGGGAGGTGGACAGTTTATGACCTCATTCATCACAATCACATGTTGTTCCTGGATGCTTAATGACTCAACAAAGGATGTATCCATCATGCAAAGAGATCATTTCCTTGGTGCATCCCAAGAGGTGTGACATGGATGAGACCATGTAGCCAAACGTAGGAGATACAGTGGTAGCATGATTACAAATAGTAAAAATGTATTGTATGGAAAGTAGGTTTTAGCTACTTTTTAACAAACAGAAAACCAGTGCTGGTGTTTTGGTAGAATTACTTGATTGTCTCCACCAGCCGAAGGCATGGGGGAGAGTATAGCCGCTTTCCAATCCGAGGGATTCACACTTTGAAGTGCGCATTTCAAGGGCTATGACGTCACTGGTCACAGATCTACAAGCTCACAATGCGTCGCAACGCAACGCATTGTGAGCTTGTAGATTGCTATTTGGCGCGGCCCAGTGACGTCATAGCCCTTCAAATGCGCACTTCAAAGTGCGAACCCCTCGGATTGGAAAGCGGCTATTGTTTTCCCCTTCGTCCGTCCGTGTGTCCGTGTGTCCGTGCGTCCGTCTGTCCGTCCGTGTGTCCTCGCAGTTTGTGTGCACCTAATCTCAGTCGTCGTTGGCCCGGTCGCTGCCAAAGTGTGCACACACATTCCCTGGATGCCAATCTAGAACCTCTGCCCTAAATTTTGCAAATGGGCCTTTTGTAGCGCCACCTAGTGGCCGATGTTCACAAAAAAACAATTTCTGTGCACTACTCTTACAGATTTTGTCCAAAAATCCTACAAATCGGTAGGCAGTATCTCGACAGTCATGTGATCGACCCAGATCTGTACGATTTAGCATATTCCATCTTGATTGGCTAAGATTGGCTTCCAAAGTTTGTAGGATTGAGCCGTTTTGAAAAAATGCCTCAAATCCCAAACGCAAAGTGCAATTATCATGAAATCGCGCACACACGTTCCAACTAGGCCGAGGAAGAAATGCCACTTAATTTTTTTTAATCAGCCTCATGGTGGCGCTATAACAGGCCGATTTGTGGTTTTACCTATAACTCCACCGATCAGTTTCAAACTTTGTAAGCACACTCCCTAGAGGCTAAGGATAAACCTTTGCCCTGCATTTTTCACATCAGCCTTTTATAGCGCCACCTTTGGGCCGACTTATGTAAAACACATTTTTGGATATTACTCCTTGAGATTTTATCCAAAAATCACGCAAATCGGTACACAGTATCTCTATAGTCATGTGATCAAGTCAGATCCGTCTGATTTCATATTCCATCCTGATTGTCTAATATTAGCTTCCAAAGTTTGCAGGATTGCTCAGTTTTTGAACAAAATTCCTCAAATCATCAACGCAGCTTGCGATTACCGTGACATTTGCCACACATATTCCCACTAGGTCAAGAAACAAATGCTGCCTTTTTCCCATTAGCCTGTTATAGCGCCACCAGCAGGTAGACTTTAGCAAAACACATTTTTGGAACACAATGCTTCAAATCATGCATGCAGCGTCCGATTGCCATGAAAGATCTATGGTGAAGAACATATGCCACCCTTTTTACATTGGCCTATTATACAGTAGCACCACCAGGACGCACGGCCTGGTAGAGACCTGTGCTCGGAAGAGCACTGCTTCTAGTTTATAGACTGAAATAGACTTGATTTATATTACTGAACGGTTGTGCCAAGCTGCTTGTTGTGTGAGGAGTAGATACTATACACTCAGTCAGTGCTCAAAAATGCTTGTAACCAATTGTTAAAAATCTAAACAGACACGATTTAGACAATGGTGTGGATTTCAGCCCCAGACAATAACTTACGGATGTACATTTTTTGAAGTGATGAAGCATGTATAGCAGGGGTTTTCAACTGATTGTGAACCATGGACCACCACCCTGACTAAGAACCAACCTGGAGACCACTGTCGTGTTGGGTGGGGATATGTAGGCTAAGACTATTTTTTGGGTATCCCACGTCTATGTAAAGTGTTTTTAAACATACTTAGAATGCATTATAATCAGCTTGTAATAACACTATAATTACAGTTATAATATATGAAAACAACGTTTTAAAATGTAGATAAATGTCCAAAAGCTTGAAATTAAGAGGCAGTCCTTTATACTTCAAAGTAAACTTTTCTTATACTTCCAAGTAAATATTTTTTATATATTTTCCTTATAAGAGATACGTTATGTAGTTTAATTTATATAAATTTTATTCCTGAATACATTTTCATCATGGACTGACACAGATTTCCAAATATGGCCATTAAAATATTTGTGAATTAATTTCCCCCATTGACTTGAAAGGGGACCACGGCAACCACACTTGCAATTTCCAATTGCATCTTTCTAGTTATCTAAATTCCAAGCTTCCATATTTAAAATAATTTTAACTGATACTGATCAGATTTGTAACATTTATTTGTTTATTCTTGAGATTCTAACTTAACTCTTTTCTGTGGAATTTCTTGACCTCCTAGTCCTAGGCCACTTCCCAGTTCCAGTAACTGACCACTATAGTGGCGTTTCCATAAACTTAAGCGCATTAGGGAAGCGTATTATCAGAAATGCGCATTTAGACTAAGTGAATTTAGCCCGTTTCCATT
Organism: Nannobrachium achirus; assembly: GCF_963921795.1. NCBI lineage: Eukaryota > Metazoa > Chordata > Actinopteri > Myctophiformes > Myctophidae > Nannobrachium > Nannobrachium achirus. Next base: position 46,395,615 of record NC_137816.1, read on the forward strand.
TGCGGGTGTCATTCGAATAAGGGTAGTAGTTCGTTTGGAAAACCAATAGGTGGCGCACCTTTTCAGTCCTACGACATTCTATAACTGCAGAAGAAGAGCGACACGCGACACAATAATGAATACAAAATGTCACGGGGCTGTTCTGAGAGCTTCGCCTTGCAACACACGCACGCACACGCACACAAACACATTAACGTATTATCCACACAACACACCATCGCATTGCTTCGCGCAATGGAGGAAAAAACGCTTCAATAAGGAATTTGTGTCCCATTTTGACGATGAGTTCACTTTTACACGTTTCCATCCATGCCTCTGTTACTCTCTCTGACTTTTATACCCTCTCTCTCCGTCTCCGCTGCTAAACTGGTCTGCGTGCTGTCTGCTTCTCATGCCATGGTGCCTGATTTATGATTAGTCGTATGACTGTGTGGCGCACGGAACAGTAGATTTCCAAGATCAAACTGTGTCCCTCCACGCTACGTTGTAGGGTTTGTAGATCAGGCAGTGGGCGTGTACTTGCAAGAGCAACATATAGCGAGTCAGTCCGTCACCCGTGCGCTGTTCCCATGCTGGTAGTGACTATCTCTATTTTTCTACAGTCTATGGACTATCTGGATATATTTCTGCTGATATAAAACAAACCTGTATGAAAAGTGTGTGCGTGGGTGGCTGCGTGCGCGCGCCTGTACATGTGTGTGAGTGAGAGAGAGAGAGGGAGGGAGGGAGAGATGGAGAGGGAGAAAGAGAGAGAGAGAGATCTGTCGATCAGCAGCTGTCTTTCTCTGACGAACGCTGTACAATGGACGTTAATTAAGCGGCGGGGGAAAGTGTTATATAGGAGGACGATATGGACCAGAACGTCATACTTTATTCGAATGTATTGTCTGACCCGTTTCCATTCACTTTTGCGCATTTAGTTTATCCGATTAAGCCTCAAAATCCTCCTCCTCCAAGCGTATAATCTTTTTTGCGGATAATGAAAGTTTATTCGCAAATTGAAGTGTTTCCATAAAAACATTTAGCGAATCAGCCGTTAATGCGCAAAAAGTAGTTTTATGGAAACGCCACTATGGACGGTAATCTTAAGGTCACAGAGTCATTTAGTGCACTGCTTTCTCAAGTAGTGGTCCATGGCCCACTAATGGTCCATGGCATGATTACAGGTGGTCCATGCCTGTCTCTTCTTGGCTATAGTGGTGGACACAGAGTCTTGTGTTATTTTCTGTCTCCAAACCTTGCCAAAAGTCAAATACATGTCGCTGTCACTGCCGGACAACTCATGCAGGAACTTAACATGGGAATGTGTTTCCTTGGAAGAGCCTGTGGACAATGAACTGATCCTCTTCTGTGGTAAAGCTTGAACTTTTGGAATTGAAAACACAAGCCTCCTCCAATGACCACTGATACCGTTTTTCACACAAACGCCAATTATTTTGTTTCTCCAAAACAAAACAATGTTTTCTGGGAAATTGCAAGGGTGGTTGCACTGACGTGAGTCACGAGGCATCCACTGGGAAATTCATTCCGTCTTGCTTTTTATATTATATATTGTGATGTCAAGTGAAGCGAAGCATGATGAGCAAAAGCTTAACTTTTCTGTTGTGCAAAGATTAACAAAAAGCAGGTTCACTGGCAAAATAAAGTGTGTGAGAACCACACTAATAAAATAAAAATCTTCACATCCTTACATTACTGAATGGAAGACCAGGGACCACATGCAAAAACTTTACGGACCACCAGATCTTTACCCGAGTCGTGACCCATAAAAATTGGGCGTGTGACCCACAAATGGGTCGGTACACTACAGTAGCTAGAAGCCATTTACGGTCACCAATATGGATGTATTGATGCATTGCCCAGCCCTAGTTCAACAGAGTCCCAGGATGGATGGTATGAGTCCATGATACAGATCATAATCCCCTCTGCTACAGATGCTGTGGAATGTCTGAGTGCTCACTGCTTCCGCTATCCTACAAAAACTAATCAACAGTGGACCAGTCAGATTATCAATTCTAAATTCTAGCTACTGCTGCGCTGATACGCTGCTGTTCTATTTTTTCAGCGTTGCCGCGCAGTGAAAATGTTCTCCCCACTGAGAAGCCTCTCACTGCAGAGTCCCCACTGGAGAAAATGGATGCGCTCCGCATCCAGTTAAGAGTTAAGATCTGTTTATTTGACAGGGACCGTGCTCATTAATGGACATGTCAGTTTTCACTTCAATGTAAATGAGCCAGAGTTAGCCCGCCGTGGGCTAATTTTCATCTGTAGTCCCTGGACCCCCAATCCAACCCTTGATGCTGAGTGCCAAGCAGGGAGGCATCGGGTCCCATTTTTATAGTCTTTGGTATGACCCGGCCGGGGAATTGAACCCCCAACCTCCCAGTCTCAGGGCGGACACTCTAACCACAAGGCCACTGAGCTGGTCAGACAGACAGACAGACAGACAGACAGACAGACAGACAGACAGACAGACAGACAGACAGGATCCCCATTGGTGGTGATCAGTTGGTGTTACCGCGTGGCAATTCATGCACGTCAATACCGTGACGCTGCGCAGCCGCCTGTGTCCAGTGTGTGCTCCCCTTTAGAGTGCATTTTCCCATTCAAGTCAATGGAGAAAAATAATTCACGAATAAATTAATATAAATCAAACTATATAACCCATCTCTCTAAAAAATGCAAGCAGACAAGTCCCGATGGAGCCGGTTGGTTTGACATATGGCCCAAGTGTAGTCTAGATGTATACATTATAATTACATGAATAACTATCCACCTGTTTCCGCGATAATTTACTGTAGAATTATTTGTGGGACACTTCCGGAAAACAGCAGACATACAAGCTCACGTCGCATCGCAGATGAAACAGTTGTGAGCTTGTAGATCACTCTCGGCTGCGCTGCCAGAAACTGCCACACACCTTCTGCGCAATGCACGATGGGACGTTGGAAACTTGTGGATATAATTAACCCACAAACATATAACACAACTACAATAATTATGATTATTTATCCTTCACTCTATACTACAACATAAATATTAGCAATCACAACCCCGCATCATTCTACTGAAACACTGAACAGGTAAAAGTTAGGTGTTCAATCGAAACTATAAATAAATAAACAATAAATACACACTATATACTGCACTGTGCTGTGCAAATGTCATTCAATAAATACGGGTTACAAAACGGAGGACCTCACTCTGTTTCAAACTCTAGCTAATGTTTTTATGGGTACTCAGGGGTTTGTGATTATGAAGCGCCCGTATATATATATAAAAAAGGTTTTTGTACGGTTACAGTCAGCAAAGTTATCAAATTGAAATGCACTTGCGCAGAAGGAGTTATGTTATGTTTTTGAGGAGGACAGAAAATATTCACGTGACATGGTTATGGTATATAGGCCTACATAGACCAACAACTACGTTCTACCAATTAAACCTCAGTATATGTATTCTGGGGGAAACCGTCACAGAAGATAGCAGATCTAAAAGCTCACAACTTTAATGTAGAGCAAAAAGAAACTGAAAAGACTCGTATAGAGGCCTATATACAAGCAAGATACAAGCAAGGTACAAGCTCACCGCTGTGAGCCTGTAGATCTGCTATTTTAAATGTGTTAATTGGTTAAAATATTGCTGTGCAGAGAGAGTCAGGACCAGCCTTTTATTCTTTGTTCACATGGGATGAGAAACTCCCTCTAGACTCAACCACAGACCAGCTGATAGCACAGTCACTCGTGAGCTCACATGAGAAGCCCATTTCAGTCAGCAAATGAAAACAAAAACTAAGTAGATGGACAAAGTATAGATTCTCCTGGTCAAAATATATACTTTGGTGAAAGTTACTCAGTTAAATTTAAAAATGTAACTGAGTAACTTTTAAAACTTTACATTTTAAGTATTGCTTTTAAAATAAAATAAATATTGAGAAATACAGTTTCTCGGAAACTACCTAATGAATGAATACAATGACTTGCTTGTACAATACACAGAAAACATCTGGAGCCCAGCACTTTTGTTTCTCAAATGGTACAATAAATCTTTGATTATGGAATATAACTTGCATCGTATTCTGTACATCATAAGTGACTGTATATTAAGAAGAAAGAAAATAGGTAAACTGGCTGTATCAGTTGTATGGTCATTTTACCACATGGAGAAGTAGGCTTAGCACTTGTTGCAATCTCTAACTACAACTGTGCTTCAGTCTTTTATGTATGTGTATTGTGTGCTTACTATTATATTCAATTGATGTCATCACTATTTATATCAAGTGCTCGAGCTGAGAAGAAAATGATGAACTGAACTCCATAGACCCTCCTCCTTGTGCAAAGTGACTTGTAAGTGTAATTTCCCCCCGAAGCCCTTGAACATAAGATGGAAGACAGTCAGTGATGATAACTTAATGACAATGATTACTGTGTTTATGGTAAGCTTACATTTCATATCACACAACATACTGTATGCACTCCTGAAACTTTCACCAGCCAAATAAAATCACTGCAATGGCAGCGTGTCGCGGTTTCGAGTCCCGATCCTGACGATAGTTATAGTGTAGTCCAAGATAACATTTCCACCACTTGTAGTGAGCTCGCTCAATCTGACGGGGTCAAAGATGGCCATATACGTGCCAAGGCACCCCATAGACTAGTGTTCTGGCAGTGTCATAATGTCCGTGCAGTGTAACTGTTGCCAAGACGATTGTCAATCTAAGAGTGTTATATAACAACTACAAACACATAAAAGTAAAGAGAGGGTCACGTGTTAGATCACAGGGAACCAATCACTATCTGCTACTCTATGTAATGTAGACAGGTTCATACAAACTGGAGAATGGAGATATCAGCAATCTTTGAGGGGAACTTTCAGTTTCAACTTAACCCAGCTGAGTGCTGCCAACCGAGAAGCGCGGAGGGGGGAGCAATTAGGGTTTAGGTGTCTTGCGCAGGGACACTTCGACAGATTGCTGGCCTGGCCTGGAATTGTACCGGCGACAACCAGGGGCTCTGGTTCGGTAGTTCCCCAGGCAGGTTCACTAACCACTCAGCTATGGCCACCCATAGTGTTTTTATTGGAGTCAAACATTGCCACTGCATAGTATATGCTGGGCATAGTTTTGGTGGACAGTGTGGCAGGTAGACTCGATTCTAGATGAATAATAATCACGTCAGAATGTATAATTTTTTTCATAGTATGCAAGCACCTTTAGAGAAATTAACATACCCCCAAGGAGGAGGTGTCCCCTTACAAATCTTCTTGATCCTCCTTTAAGCTTGCCCCCCAACCCTCACCGTAAAAAATAAATAAATAGACACTCATACACAAACATTTCCCTCACATTATGAAATGTGCCTGCAGTGTAGGAGGAAAAGGAATGTGAACGAGAATATATTGCACAGTGAAAGAAGATAGCCTCAAGTGACTGGCTTTGGATAAAACTCAGCTATTGTTCACATTCCAAGAAGAGGTTCCACTTATTTCTCTGCCTCCTCCCTTTCTCTTTAGAAGTAATTGCCATGAAGGCTACAGCATTGAGTGAGACACAAGCCTAATGAATGTTTGTTTTCACCTTATTTCTCAAGTACAGTAATTAATAACTGCTTGCATCTCCAACAAGATGGAATAACATTGTGGAGTCTAGCTCCAGCTCTAAATAAGTGGGTGTGATTATGAGTGTTGTAACAGATGTCCTAACAGTGAGCATAGTTCAGAGGGACAGAGTCCCCATGAAGAGAGGATGGCTCTCATATAAACAACATGCAAATATATTGAGCTCGGATGTAAAGTTCTAGAGACCAGATTAAAATGACATTGGGGCGAGTTTCATATTGAGTGGGCGACGATTCAATCTGAAATGTTCTTATTACCAGGCTTATTATACATTGTGCACAAAATTAAAACCAATGTCATCCCTCATCACAACTGAAGGTTTCTTAAGTATTGACCCCAGAACAGAAGCACAGCCTGTAGAAATTAAGTAATTTACAGACACACACACACACCCTCATTCAACCTACGCTTACCCCGATGCTTGTCTTGGAACGCAAAATCCTTTAATTAAACCATCCCACAAATATGTATTTATACCATAGTTATATTCGTAATAGTTTGCCTCCGGCTTTTACAAAAGTGAGTTAATTACATTTTTGGCAGGTTTTCAAAACCAGAAAGATTATTGTTATTGTGCAACTAGCCAAGAAACCATCCCTCAAATATGTGTTTATCATTTATGCCAGTTAGTTGGTACCCTGGCCCGAACAACAGTGGGCACCAGTTTTTCTTCTTTTTTTTCTTCCTTTTTTACAGTTGCTACAAATCTGTGGATAGCAAGCAAGCTATGAAAATAAACTTAAAGGCGGCTGCAACTCGAAACTGATAAAAAAGACAAAGCCTAGCCTTACCCTGACCTTTCTACTGTAAATACCATTTTTTAAAATTAAAAAGTTGTGTTCTATTTGTCTGTCTGTCTGTTTAATGTTGAATGAGTTGTAAAAGGGACCCCAATTTAAACAAGCCAAAATCTTTCTTGTTGTGTTTATCCTTTTAGTTGACCTTGTATCAGTGAACTTTACTGTCCTGTACCTTTTCCTATGCAAACCTCTTCTAATAAAATCTTCAATCAATCAAGCAAGCAAGCAAGCCATATTGGGCTTGATTGATTGAACAAGAAGTTCAAGGGTAAATGCAGGTCTAATAATGATGCACAATGCAAGTTCAAATGAAGTATAATTTACATTAGCCTATATCCGACCATTTTCCAAATCATACATCAATTCTTGTTCATTTTTATATCGATTAGAGAAAAATACCACTTTGCCATGTTTAGGTGCCCATTCGACCTGCAGTTATTTTCTTAATACTTTGCCTCTGACTTTTACATGAGTTAATTTTAAATGTTTCTGGTTTTCAGAACCTGCTGCAAAATAAACATTGTTAATGTCCAACTAGCCTAGAAATGTGGATTTTACTGATTTAAAGGGTGAGAATTAGCTATGCCACCACAGCAATAACAAAGTGTTCATGAAAGGCTTCTCTATCCAGGGCTATAGGACTGCCTTCCACACACAGACAACACAGCTCATTTGGGACCGTACCGTACCCATGTTCCCCAGGTTCTATGTTCCCCACTTACCCTCTCAAAAAAGGTTCTATGTTCCCTGCTTAGCCCAAAAAGGTTCTACTGTATGTTCCCTTGGTTCTATGTTCACCGCTCAACCAAAAAGAGGTTCTATGTTCCCCGTTTACCTAAAAATAAATTCTCTTTCCCATTTACCAAAAGATTTTCCCCGCTCACCTAAACTAATTTCTAATTATTAATAACATCTCTAAACACACACGACGGAACATAATGGGGAGACATTATGAATACAACAAGTCAGGTGGGCACAAGTGACATCTGGGCACCATATTTTTGGGATGACTGGGCATCTGGACGAGTGGAGTGGGCACCTGGACAACTGGACACCTAAATCATCTGGGCACCTGGACGAGTGGCCACATAGGGGTGGAGACATCTGGGCATTAGGGACATGTGGTGTGGGCAATAGGGACATGAGGGCACCTGGACAACTGGGCACTAGTAGGGACATGTGCACCTGGAGAGGTGGGCATGGCTGGATTGATAAGGATATAGGCTATAAATTGCCCAGCGCCCAGATTTCCCTGCATTTTTCTCATTTTGTAAGCTGGGAACATAGAGTCTTTACCAAAAAAAAAACATAAATACCACAAAGAACAACAGAAAGATTGTGCAGCGTGTTAAAGTTCACATGCCACACTCTGGTTAGAGATGCTTGCCACGTAGAGCAGGGGTCTTCAATGTTTTCAGGCCAAGGACCCCTATAGTTAAGAGAGAGATGAAGCAGGGACCCCCATAACATTTTCATAGATTCCATATACCGCTAGTTTAATCGTTTGACAGCACAATCATCAGTGTATTTTGAATTCGTGTCAATTTGTGTTTTCAGATATTTAACCACTTGAACCGTCAATACTTAATAAACTTGACCTTTCACTCAACTTGGTATGCTCTTTTTTCCCAAAGCTCTTTGCCAAAAATAGCCGATCTACAAGGCGTTGTGAGCTTGTAGATCTACAATTTTTGGATAAAGTTTTTTGGACTCCATGGTTCAAGTGGTTAATATAAAAAAGGAGGAAAAAAAGTTTCTATCAAACAAAGATTTGGAGGACCCCCTGTTGTAACTCTGAGGACCCCCAAGGGGTCCCAGACCCCCTGTTGAAGACCCCTGATGTAGAGTATGGAATCTAATAGGGATTTGGTTCATGCGAGCAAGGGAAAACAACAACAGAACGGATACACGGAATGAGTTAACGCAGTAGCCTAATCTCACACTGTGCGTTTCAGAATGCCAGAAGTCTGTCCTGTGAGAAGTCTGCTTTTTTTTCTCCTCCTTTTTTTTAATTATTCACACCTCGACAAGTCAAAACATGACGCCAGGCGTGTCTGGGGTGTTTCTGCTCTCTTTCAAAAGAAGATCACGAGAATGCATGGCTGTTTGCTGGGTTTACTGGGTCCAATGGGGCAATGGCTAGTGGCTACTGCCTCAGAACATGTATGCCTCATGCCGAACACAACTGATCTACAAGCTGCTTTAAAGGATCAGTTCTTTTCGGCAAGCTACCCAGATAAGACACTGAAGTAAAGATCTTTACTTCAGTAGATAAGACAGTAGTATATGGAGCATAGAAATTAAGTTGAAGAACAAATAGTTGCTACTTAAATTGCACTGATTTATGAAGCACGTTTTTTCCCCGAGGCGCTGCCTGTGTCTAATACAAGTTCATTTTTGGCTTTTTTCAAGATTTAACACATTGAAAAAAGTTAAAACAATAAGAGGGTGTTTCTTCTCTTTCCTCTAGTGCGGAGGAGGTACAAAGTCAACCAACTGGTCAAGTGCAGGTGCTTCAGTTTTTAGACTGAAGATCATTTCAAATAAAGCCCAGCGGAGGGAGATGTGTGTCGGGATAAACGTGGTCGTTAACGTTAACAATAAGGTTGAACAGACAACACAACTCCAGCGTAAAGTCACCAGATCCATGTTTGATCGCCACAAACATCAGTCAACCACCATTATGATTATTAGTGTGGCATAACAATTCCACAATACAAAAACCATAATTCAACTTACTGTGATGTTGACTTCATGTTTTTTCAGTCGATATTTCAGGCTCTTCATTGTGACTCAGTCACGTCTCGTGTCCTTAAATAAGTTGTGAAGCTCAAACAAACAACCATGAACAGAAATCAACAATTAAAAACTTATAAAAGACGGAATAACTTATTATTTCTCCAGTCCACCGCAGCTGCCTAGGGAAAGAGTTTCACCTGATGCCCCAACATAAACTACTAGCCTTAACTTTTGGATTGACATCCTCCTTAGCCAATTGAACGGCGATGTTTCACGATCGTCCGCTAGAATCGGACCAATGAGTTGTAAGCAAAGGGGCGGGACTTCCTCGCCAGAGTTGCTGGGACATCCCTAGAATAAAAAGGAGGGACATCCTGGGACAGGACAACCTGAAAGCTATGACGTCAGGGTTACCTGAAGGAGGAAGGAGACAGTTGAATAAACCACTTGTCTTGCCATGATTCTGAAATGAGTCAAATACAGTTGGGTAGAAATCTACCAAATCTATCACAGTAGCCCCACTACTACACTACACGACATATTAGAATAGAATTCCACAACACAATAGAATATAACAGGACTATTCACTGCCCAGAAGGATCCTTTTACACCCCCTTTATCATGCTTATGTGATTAGTGGTTCTCAGCTTCCACCACAGCCGCCCAAACACACACACACACACACACACACACACACACACACACACACACACACACACACACACACACACACACACACACACACAGTCTCTCTCTCTCTCTCTCTCTCTCTCTCTCTCTCTCTCTCTCTCTCTCTCTCTCTCTCTCTCACACACACACACACACACACACATGCTCGCACACAGGGGCACAATTCACAAGGCTGTGCTTGTAAATTGTGTGGCCATGCAGAAACACAAACTGTGACAGTGACAGTAAATGACTATTATTGAATTCCCAGGCTAGTTCACCGACTCTGTCAATTATTGCAGGAAGCAAATAGGCTTATCGTGTTGTTTTCTTCTTCTTCATTTAACAGAGAATAGGGAGAGATAGTTAGAAGAATTGAACATCACAATTAAAAATCAGCCACACTCACTTTCAGTTACTGTAAATTAACACTATAGGCTGGGCGATATTAGGAAAACCTTTGATATTCGATACAATTGTTGATTACATCGATATTACTCACGATAAAGTAAAAACAATTGCATTATATAGTTTTAAATTCTTTCTGCTTTAGGTCCACTGCCTGCCTAACCCAGATAATGAATAGCATATCCATGCATGCACATTGCACAGTACACATAGAATAAAGAAATGAAATGCCTTATTTCCATTTTCCAACAATGGTTTTATTGAAATATTTACTGGTTACAGATGGACTGCTTTTTTGCATGTGCTGAGTGCATGCGTAGTGTGTCTGTTAATTAATTTGACACATAAACCAATACCTAATTTCAAGGCGTTTTTGTCGATATACAGTACTGTATATACCTTGCATGTTGCTACCTCGATATGGGGCTTTTAAGCCGTGACATCATTTTGTAGTCAGACCTCCAAGCAGATTTATTGTCAATATCTGTTCCTCGCTATTTCAACAGATCCGAGACAAAAATAACGACTAAAGTATAATTCTAACACTTTCCTTTCAACAACAAAGAGAAGAAAAATGTGTAAATAGTAAAAATAGTAAAAAGATTCATGGGAACTGGGGGCAAAAATTCTCCTCTGCCTACAAAATGATGTCAGACTTAACAGCCCCATAGGTACATTTTCGATATATTGCCCAGGCTTAACACTACTGTCTAGTGTGTTATATCGTTACAAAACTAAAAGCGTACCTGCTCCATTGATAATAATCATAGAATGCCGTACTCCTTTCATAGAAATAAACAGAAAACCAGTAAGACTCCCTAATCGGGAGATAAGCGACCGTCAGGTCGCATACACAAACTTTAGAAGGCAATCGTAGCCAATCAGGAGGGAATATGGGAAATGGGACAGATCCATGTTGATGACATGACTTTAGAGATACTGTGTATCGCTTTGCGTGATTTTAGGCCAAATCTGTAGGAGCAGTGTCCCAAAATGTGTTTTGCAAATATCGGCCTGACGGTGGCGCTAGAAGAGGGGCATGTGAGAAATGAGGGGTTGAGGTTGTGAGTTGCCATGCAAGGAGTGTGTGTGTGCAAAATTTGGCATGGATAGGGGCAACGGTGCCTGAGAAAAGATTAGGGCAAAATTGTGACGTGAGGGACAGACAGACAGACAGACAGACAGACAGACGGTGGAGCTTTTCATAGTAACTTGCGACCTGACGGTCGCAACAAAAACAATTACAAAAGGTTTTATTATGTTCCTAATATTGTACTCAAATGATGTAGAATGCTGCATGAGAACAACAAACAGGAGGAAAATGATGCCACCTTCTGGTCCTCTATCAACATTGTTAAGATGCTGGCCTCTTCTCTCTAGCCAAACCTTGCCTTGTTTCAACTGGTTTCAGCACTGTTGAAGAGAAAGGCTTCTTGTACAACTGTAGGATTTAACTGTGCATGTACTGTAAAGTAAAATGCCATGAACTGCCGGGAATGGATTGTTCTGTGGTCTTTTGTTCTAAGAATCCCACAGTGTTTCAATCAACATCATTCAAAGAATACTTCACCGCATGTTGTCTGGCCTCACATACACCCGTCTACAACACCATAGCAACAGTTGCCATGGAATTGGCACAGCCAGTGATATCAAGCATCTCTTTGAATGGAGACACATGGAATACGGGTATTCCCAGGCTATTCAAAGTCTCAAGTTAACAAAATCTCAACTAAACATATATAGTTTTATAGTTTGTGGCAACAATGGTTACTTCTATATTGTATAATAATAGTTTCAGTGTCTATAAATGTTTAGCTTATAGGATGTGTATGCTTTATAGATGCCAATATTAACTGTTAAAATGTTTTGCTCCAGTACCGTGCAGGTTGAACAGTGTGTGGGTATTATCTGTTATTATGACTGGAGATCTTAAATTCAGTTACAGACCAAATATTTCAGAGAACCCTAAAACACAGTACGTAATAGGTTGGTATGTATCATACCTGCATCATCATGCATGAATGCAAAGTGTCACATGAACTAAAGCCTACTCCACCTCACCTCTCCAAATAATAAACACACCCTACTGAACCCTTGATAATTTAGCTCAACTGATTGTACGCGTTCATTGACTTCATACAAATTACTGACATTTACAATTTCCCCACCTTGTTCCCTAAACAAAACAATATCCAAACTAAGATCCATATTAAAGACCCAATGTAAACAAGCCCAAAAGCGTCTTTTTTTTTTTTAGGTGTTAATCCTTTTAGTTGACCTCGTACCGTGAACTGTACTGTCATGAAAACTGTACCTTTTCCTATGCAAACTTCTAATAGTCTTCAATCATTCAATCACTCAATTCAATGATCGATTCAATCAATTTGATTGAATCGATCAATTCAATCAAATTCAACTTAACACAGCACTCAAATACTTGATAAAGTTGGCAAACCTTAAAGTAACGTTTTAATTGTCTGCAAACAAATTACAAAAAACGCACATACTATTGTCCAACCAAACACAACTCTACAGAACATTTCTTTTTATTTGCCATCTTGTGAAATTCACATGGCACGAGTTCAATTACCATCATGTTGTCAGATGGTATGTTTACAAAGGATAATTAACCAATTATACCTGCCTGGTTAACGCTGAATATCTACTCAACCTTTCAAACCCTGGAAACGTATCAGAATAAAAATTCTTCTGACAAAGCTCGAGAAGAATCTTAATGTGATCGTGTTTACAATGAAGCGTGAATGAAAATCTGTTGTTTTATACCAGTTCGTATCCACTGCACCTGCTAAGGCTAATGCTGCGTTCAGATGGGCTCAGGCAAGCGGTAGACGGCAAACCGGAAGTCATTTTAGTGGACGGGAGTAGAACGGCAAACGGTACGGTAGTCCGGCATTCGAAACCGGTGACGGTAAACGGCAGACGGCATGACGTTCAAAGTTAAATTATTTTATCTTTTTACCGTGGTACAGGACGGAATCTGGAACCGGATGTTACGTAGCTCCATCTCACGGGACAAATTCCAGCAGAGCGCCAACACACACAGAACACACATCGCTGACACAAGCGTGTGTTTTCATTTTGCACTAGCGCTTTAAATAATTAATTAATGTTGCCGTACCGTTCCGTCGGGTATATTTTGTTCTACCTTGCCGTACCGTCCAGCAGGTGGTGCCGTTTGCCGTCTACCGCTTGCCTGAGCCCATCTGAACGCAGCATTAGGCTCCACCAAAATGACGGCGTCGTGCCGGCGTCAAAAAATGAACCGGGGCGAATTTGAGCGTCCGCCGTTGACGTCGGCAGTGGAGCACCCTTCATTGATTAAAACGGGAGCGTTCCCAGCGTTGACGTTGACGCGACGCTCGGCGCGCCCGGTGGAGCCGGGGGGTTAGGAGGCTAGACAGATGTACATAATAAAATAAAGATGTTATCTGCAACAACAAAAAAAGAAAAAAAAAGAAACGTTATTTTGCATTAGCACTGATGGCTGATAACTGTTTTGAGTGAGTGCACCTCAGCAAATTATATTTTTAAAAGTTACACTGTTACATCAATTATGTTGTGGACTACTTAGCAAATCAATAAAAACTTTTAAGAAAGACTACGTAGAAACTGTGTAGAAACGTCTTTATTAAAAAATGAGCTAACTAACAAATACATATCACATGGGTCCAAGAAGGTTTGATTAGTAAAAACACAATATGATTTGGCAAAAGAATTGCACCTTATGTTCCAGGAAGGAACACTCATAAATACACACATGCAACATTGCCAGTAAAAAAAAATCAATCAGGTGGAATGCACAGAAAGCCACCAAAGATCTACTGTACTTTGTTAAAACTAAATTAGTTGGGAGAGAAAAATATTTTTCTTTTCGCTTTTCAATGGCAGGAAGTGTCTGTGTGTTTATGTGTGTGTGTGTGTGTGTGTGTGTGTGTGTATATGTGTGTGTGTGTGTGTGTGTGTGTGTGTGTGTGTGTGTGTGTGTGTGTGTGTGTGTGTGTGTGTGTGTGTGTGTGTGTGTGTGTGTGTGTGTGTGTGTGTGTGTGTGCGCGCGCGTGCGCACTTGCGCATATTGACAAAACTACTTTGACTTTTTCTTTATGTGTCTGGAACGGCTTTTAGACTGTGACAAGCTCCTGAGTGAATGGAAGAGGCGACAAATGAGTTCAGAAGAAAAACTTCGCCTGGCTTGCCACTCGGACCGGTAGTTGTGACTGTTGTACATGTGATATGGGAGTGGGGGCGCAGTGCGTCGGGAGGGTCACATGCTCTCACACAGCCTTGCGGTGGTACTCTGGGGGAGCGACCTCATAGTCAGTGGCATTGAAGAGGGTGGACAGATTCTTCACCAGATACCTGAGATGGTTAAAAGAACAACTGTCACTGTTAGAGTAGGTCAAAAAACAGCAAAACAAAATAAAACAAAAAAGAAAAGCCCAAGAATTCAGAAGGCTGCTGGCACTGCCACTTGTGTATGGAAGCTGTTGACAGGTTGCCACAGCAGGATAAAAATCAAGTCTTTAAAGCTACAATCTTCATGCAATTAACCTCCTCAAAGGCATCCGAATGCGACTCAAAACTCAGCATTAGCCATGCTAAATGACTTTAAACATAATAGATTTAACAATAATAGGTTTAATATGTTTTTGAGGATGTAATGTGTCATGTCTGGCTCAGTCTCCTGTATCGTGTGGACTCTTACTTGAGGAAGTCGTGGAGGTAATTTAGCAGCAGAGTCAGGCTCTTCTCATCAAGAGGAGTGTAGGCCAGCATCGCTCCTATACGAACTGTGGGGGGCACACCAAGTGTAAATCAAAAGACTGAAGGATCATTTAAGCATATTTAGATTCAGGTCTTAATAAATGTGAACACACTGATTAGCTTTTGTGGGGTGATAGAGCTATCATCTAAAAACCTACAACTCTGGATCAAATCTACAATTCTGGACCTATAGTAAATGCAATTCTTTCCCATGGAGTTCTTCCCATGGATAATGTCTATTTTTGTAGTTGATTGTCCTAAAACGGATCACTACATCCTTCACGGTGTAGTAACCTTTGCTATATATTAGCCACGTCATTGGCTCCGTCCTTGTGTGTGTATTGATACTATCAACACATTCTCACACTCACACCCAGGTCATGATATTATGGTTGACAAGGACGACATGATTTATGAAGCATATCGGTATGCAACTCAAACAGGAAGAAGTAAAAATGTGCACTGCTCAGCACGGGTACTTGCTCAGCTGGCAGCTCGCTAGGACGGGCCTCCCAGGGCTCAATTCTGACGGTGCGCCTCTTACCAACACGTCAACCTATTACGAGGTATGTCCGCATTCCATGATCAGTCATGTGATGCAGGATTACCGGGAACGTTGAACATCAACGCAAATGTCTGATGCAACAGTAGACGTCGCCCAACTCGGCACCATATTACTACCAGGGATTGAGGATGTACGTATATTGACTAACACACCATAGTTACTGTTAATTTAACTTTATTTACAGTAAATCTTCTTTCGTGGCCTGGTGTATCTCCCATCTTTGTCCTGCCTTAAAAGCCGGCTTGTGAAGTCTTACCATGCAAATAATAGTGGACACTGTGTGTGTGTGTGTGTGTGTGTGTGTGTGTGTGTGTGTGTGTGTGTGTGTGAGTGCATGTGTGTGTGTAATCCCCCTACCAAAAAGGCGCAGTAAGTGTGGTGCCCCGTAGACCTGGGACATGGGTGTGTCTGGGTGGTCTGCCAGGATCTCAGCATACTGGGGCCTCTCAAACTTGTAGAGCAACTGAGTGCCGAGCATGACGTTGAAATACTCTCTGATCCCTGCCACCACTTCATTCACAGCATACTCCCTTCATTGAGGGCAGACATAAAACCACACTATTCAGTCTGGTGAGATTGCAGCATTCAAGGATATAGATTAGAACATTGAAAAGATAGCGTTGAAAAAGTCTATTAAAAAAAAGCTATTAAGGAACATACCGGTAGTCTGGCACATTCAGCTCTTTGACAACTAATCACGGTATACTTGACATTACTGCTGAATATTTTCATTTGGATTCTGCTCATTTCAGTACGGTATGAAAAATCATTTTGCAGACTTTAAATTTGCTTGAGAAATGTCATTGCGTGGTTATTTTGGTTTTGTTATCGTTTAAAGATTGAAGTAAAGGGGCGCCCGCTGGCCTGGTGGTCAATGCGCATACCACATACTAGGCTATGATGCCTGCTGGCGTCGCAGGTTCGATTCCCGATCCGGACGACCTTTGCCACATGTCATTCCCCATCTCTCTCCCCATTTCCTGTCAGTCTACTGTCCTATCAATAAAGGCATAAAAAGCCCCAAAAACAAAATCTTAAAAAAAAAAAGATTGAAGTAAAGAATTTAAAAACTAAATTCAACCATCCATCATGACTTGATGCTTAGCCAAAGGTGACTCAGTTATTAAGGTAAGTTTGATAAGGTTTTAACTTTGGAGAACTTTGTAATATATTATTAACAAGACTTTTACTTACTTGTTGTCTGAGTTTCCTTTTGATTTCTTATAATTTGCATAGTCCTCCAAGACCGTCTCAACATTCTTCTTAGCCGGCAGGTGAAATAGCTGCAAACAGCAAATGCTGCACTTTACAACTAAACTCCATCATTCAGACAATATACAATACAAAGCCAGATCAAAATGTTCTGAGACATTGTTAAAGGTCATGTAAAACCACCTAAAAATGCATCAACAAAAGTCAACAAGTCATCCTGAATTGTGAGCAGACTTTGTTATGATGTGTGTGTGTGTGTGTGTGTGTGTAAAAGTCACCTGTTTCTGTCGGGTGATGAGGTCCCAGTCGTCTACTAACCACGGTTTCAGCTCCTCAGGAATCTTCACTTTCACCTCCACTCGATTAGTGAACATATCCTCCTGGGCAAGCAGACACAAATATTTACATTTTAAGTGTTTTTAGGTTAAATATATATATATATATATATATATAAGAGTCAGTTATAGTGTGTGAAGACCCTTGGCCTCCTGACCTGAGTAAGACAGAACAAGACCTAACTGTCTTCTTACAATACACAATGGAAAGAAAGATTCCTTAATAGCTGGTTTTGCTATGATATAAAATCAGTTCTGCTCCTTGACCTTGCCAGACAGGACATAGATATGTTTTGATGATGTGCACAGGGCTAACTATAATGACAAATGGGGGCGCCCGCTGGCCTGGTGGTCAAGGCGCATACCACATACTAGGCTGTGATGCCCGCTGGCGTCGCCGGTTCGATTCCCGATCCGGACGACCTTTTCCACATGTCATTCCCCATCTCTCTCCCCATTTCCTGTCAGTCTACTATCCTATCAAATAAAGGCATAAAAAGCCCCAAAACAAATCTTTAAAAAAAAACTATGACGACACTAGCCTTGCGTAGCCAGGCTTACTCATCTGCGAAGAGAAAAGCCTGGTTACGACCATAGGCTGATACGGCATAGAGCGGTGCTACTTCCGCCGGGAGAATTTCACCGGAAGTTGTATTTTTTCGACCAATCACAGTGCGGTGTTGCTGAAAATCTATTCCCTGCAGAAACATCCTTTCTGCTCAGAGTGCTCACACAGTAAGCAGCAAACATGGATTCTACCAACGTTATACGTTTCTACTAAACATTTACGTTTCTACTAAATAGCGAGTTAACTTACGAGCTGGTCAATGGAGCTATGTTTTGTTTCACCGGGGAATGTAAACAGACTGCAATGCATGACGTAACTTCCATTAACCGCAGTACTTCCACCACTTCCGGTGTCTACAGGTTCATGCCATTCACATTGCATATTGTGGCCAGGGTGAATTCACACCAGCAACATCATTTCACTGCCTCATTCTGAGAATGCAATGAGTTTCAATGTGAAGTCAATAGGGACGAGCGACCACCATTTTCCCAACTGTGTAGGGACAGACGCAGAGACAACAAAATGTGCTTTCCCAGTTAGCGGCAAGCCAATGAGGGTGCACTGTGCTCTGAAATAGGCGTGCAGTAGGCATATTCTGTACACTTGAAATCACAGAAAAGGTCTACTGTACAGAAGTAGCGGATATTAATAAAGTTTCAAACTAGCAGTTGTAGGTGTGAAATTAATCAAAATTGAGCAACATGGCCTATTTAAAGTATAAATGTTTTACAAACTAGCTGCCCTGAGACAAGCATCTTTTACTCCTCGGACCACTGGGGCTCTCGCTGAGCATGGCCTTGGCACAAACTTGAGATGGACATTAAACGGCCTGCTGCATGGACGTGTGATTGAATATTAATAACATCTTAAACTAGATAGATAGATAGACAACTAAACAACATACAGTAAACAATTCATCCCCAGTATTGTTGGTAGAGAGCAGGGACAGCTCCGGTGCTGCAGGTATTCCGAGCAGCTCTGGCCAGCTGCTCTGCTCAGCCAGGAGAGCTGTTGGCACAGAGAAGTAGAGACAAATCGTTGCTCGTCTCTGGCAGCTTACGTGTAAACAACCTATTCATTTTAGGATATAAATAGGTCATGTAGTTGCTCAATCTTGGTTAATTTCTCATCTGCAGATGATAGTGTATCTCTGGAGTAGATACACAAGTTGCCATAACTTCGGACACACCCAATTTATTGCATTTTTCACATGTTCGCACTGTAAACATTCACTTAAACTTGTAAAATGGGCGTTAAGAGATAATACATACGCTTTCCACGGTGGGATCAACCCGAGCCCGCTTCTTCCTTGGTGCCTGTGGCATCTCTCCTGTGCTGGTGCCTTCACCAGCCGATGGGGCTACGCAACATCACAAATAAACTAACAGTTAATGCAAACAGTAAGTCTCTACGGCATGCTTTATCTGAAGCATGAAATATAGAATCACCATCCAAATACGTATTGAGCTCACTATATATCTCAATATCCCAAATAACTAAGATGAATAGAGATGTCCTGTCTAGAGATTTACTTTGGCATGATATAACGTGGGATCAGATTATACAGTACATTGATACTTTATCAGTAAGAAGAAACAGCATGTGGTGCAGTCAGACATTATGGCTAAAAGGATTTGTGGGGACTTTTACATCTTATCTCATTAGTTCATAAACATTCCACTTACTCTTCTGTTTATTCTTTTTTGCTTTCCTGCAATGCAAAAAATAAAATGAGTTATTCCCAATATTACGCCAACTGAGCAGAAGAGAGGTAACTTAAAGGGAGTTGTACTTACAGATCAACATTTTTCTGCTGCACAGCAGCAATCTTCTTACTTGGTGCTATACCTCTCATCTTTCCCTCAACATAATGATCCCTGGAGAAAGAATGACATACCACAGCACCAAATAGACTCATTATATAAACTATGCCAATCTCATTCAGACCATTACATTTTGTAGTACATTTTTAAGTTAAACGTTACGTTTTAACGTCATTCCTTTGGCTGGAGCTATATTGTTGCCGTATTTGGTAAAGAGAAATCATATCAATCAAACATGCAGACTTACTGATTGGCCTTTTGAAGCTCTTTTTGTTTTGCAAGATTGCTGTCCACATATTTGAGAACTCTGCTTTCAGGAACCCATTCATCCCAGCTAAAAATAAACGTATAAGTTTGTTAAATCTGGACTCAGTCCCATATTGAAAATGACATACCGCAACTGATTTACCAAGACAAAAATAAACGATGAGCTGATTATATACATTGTCATTAGTCTTGAAGTGGGTATAAAACACTTTATCAAAGTCAGCTTACTTTTTGTTCCATCCGCTGTAATGAATGAAGTACTTTATCAGCTTGTCCTTTATACTGATCTTTACACACTGTAAAATATTAAAGCACATGACAGCATCATTCATAACTTGTTTATGTGTCTGTTTAACGTATTACTGTATACTGTATATACTGATACACATGCTGTAACAAACCTTCGCTTCATAGAGCAATGGCCCATGAAAACACAGGACTCTTTCACCTGAAACAAGAGACAGCCATAATCAGACAGGACTGGAATCAAACATGACCATGACCAGGGGCGTCACAAGGCGGGGGTGGGGGGGTCCGTGGCCAAATACATGTCATTTTGGGGGTCCTTCACATGAAAAAGTTTGAGCACCACTGATATAGAAACATAGGTTTTTCAAAAAACCTTAGAAGGATTTGAAATATTCAAAGACTTTTTTTTCACGATTTTACAAAAATTGCAGACTTACAAGCTCGCATCGCGGCACTTGGTGCCACGCTGTGAGCTTGTATATCTGCTATTTTTCAATAGTTAAAGTACCCAGGGCCCAGAATTTGGTGCGACACCCCTGAACACCAACATGGAACAAACTCAATTTATTTTGATTTGATAAGCAACTAAAGTAGCCCTTTCGTTAGTTATTAAACCACAGCGACATTCGGTTGATACCAGAACCAAACACGTTTTGGACTGGAATCTTGGAAAAGAAGGTAAGAATGAATGTAGCCTTTGGAAAATGTTCGGAAATAATTAAGTATACCTGATTTGCAACATGCATGGTAGGTTATTGTCAGACAAAAATTTACCCTTCAACCTTTGTATCCACAATATGACTGGACATCAAATTCAAAGGAGCTTTATTGTAATTACACATTAATTAATTGGTAAAACCTTAATTGTAATTTGTTTTAGCCAATATGTATTTGGTACTAATTTGACATCACAGGTTCTGTACTCAATTTGGAGCAGTTATGGAAATATGTGTCATTAATTGTAATTAAACATTCATTTGTCTAAGCCAATATTTGTCCAAAAAAAAAGTAAAGCAAATAAATATATAGACTTTTAAATGGTGCCCCCTAGTGTTCTCAAGGGTCCAGGACAGGCCAGGCCCCAGTCGTAGAGAGGCTTTAGCATAGATAACGGTGTCTACTGTCTATCTAATGTTGATCTTCTTCACTGTAGTGTAGGCCTATTCTATACAACAAGGTTCAGGTTCAGGTTGATCCATTTAAGATCGCCGCTCCGCTTGTGTGATGGCCATTGGCCAGCAATATAATAATAACACATGCAGCTGAGTGAAGCTCTAAAAAACCTGGAACGCATCTGTGTCACTCACTTTAGATTTCAACCCACGTTTTTATTTTATACTTTGGATATTCAAAAATAGCAGATATACAAGCTCATATATATATTCTGCTATTTTTTGAAAGATATCATGAAAATGTGTTCAAATCTTTGAATATACATTTGTAACTCCGATCTTTTCTTTCTCGGGGTTCGTGGAACAACATATTTTGAGATGGGGGTCCGCGGTCGAACACAGATATATAATTCTAGGGGTCCTCTCCTCGACATGAAAAAGTTCGAGCACCACTGATAAACAGAAACATACAGGTTTCTCAGAAACACGTTAGGATTTAGAAGACATCTATAGAATCGGTCGTATAAATGTGTAATAACGTGAAGAGCAGAGCATTGTAAACAGTGAGAGCAGCTTAGCCTTACATTAAGATACTCCTACCGAGACTTCTGCATTGTGGCGATGGGACGACGGTAACGTCACAATGCGAAAGTCTCGGTAGGTGTACCTTAATGTAAGGCTAAGATGTAAGGCTACGAGCAGCTTAGCAGAAACAATAACAACCCCTGAACCCGCCCCCTCTCCAGACGAGAGACAGCGAGGCGTTCTGTTTCATGTTGCATAATCTCAAGTAGAAAATGAATACGATATTATATATACGTTACCTTCTTGAAATTTAGGTTTAGGGTCCTGTTTTGGCGCCATTCACATTCTCAACTGAGCGGATCTCTGAGTGATCAGGTTCATGCATTTCCAGCCTGAGGTTTAATCATTTCTTTGCAGACAGACTGAACACAGAGGAGCAGCAGCAGTGCAGCGACCACCACGTTACGTCATCACGCACAGCGACGGGCACAGAACTGCGTCACGTGACACACAAGTACACCATGGTGCGTTCAGGGAGTCCTCCAAAGCTCGGTTATTTATTGTTGGTTTTGATTGATTGATTGAAGGCTTTATTAGAAGTTTGCATAGGAAAATGTACAGATTCATGACGGTACAGTTCACTGGTACAAGGTCTACTAAAAGGAGATCCATGAAAAGACTAAGCTTATTTCAACAGGAAACCATTTAAGTATCTCATATAACATTGAATGACAGACAAATAGAACACAGTACTATGCAGTAGACATGTAAAGAAAAAAAGAAAGAAAAAGAAAACAGTAGGTCTATACAATCAGTAAGTACAGTATATACAATATATACAAGGAAGGGGCAGGTAACAGTAAGTCTAAACAATCAGTATGTACAGTATATACAAGGAAGGGGCAGGGAGGGTAGGGTTGGGCTAGGTTTTTACCAGTTGTGAACGGCTGCTGCCTGTAAGTGGTTTTTTAGGGCAATTTTAAAGGATGCTAGTGATCCACACTCCTTTATGGCCTTCGGTAAGGCATTCCACATTTTTGTGGTATAGCAGAAGAACGAGTTCGACCCTTTCTTTGAGTTGACTCTGGGTTGAACGTGATCTGTGGCACTGTCTCTGGTGTTGTAATTATGGACATCCTTAACGTTTATAAAGTATTTTGACAGGTACTTGGGTATCATAGTGGTGTAGTGTATCTTGTACACCAGTCCCATTGCAAGTTGCTGTACTCTGTCATCTACTCTGAGCCACCCCACTCTTAACTGGTGAGTAGCGGTGAGGTGAGTCTGATTGGGAAGGTTAAGCAGGACCCTAATTAGTTTATTTTGGGCTGTTTGGAGTTTAGTTTTTAGGGCTTGTGGGGCGTCACGATACCATAGTGGACTCCATAGTCAAAGAGGGGCTGGATTATTGCACCAGCTATGGTCTTCAGTGTGTTGAAGTTGACCATTGGGGCGATCCTCTGAAGCAGCTGGTACATCTTTAATTCCGTAGTGTTTCTCAAACTTTCACATTTCAAGGTCTTCCCTTAAAGGAGTAGTTCACCCCCAAAATGGCTTTTTTTTCTATTGATTAGTCACGCCATGGAGACTTGAGTTCAATAATATATATATGTTTTTGTATTCATCGCATTCCTGAGACAAAAAAAGAAGAAGAAAAAAAAAGTTTATAGTAAATTTACCCCCATTGATTCTGAATGGGGACCCAAATGCATGGCCCTGGATGTGGACCCAAATAAGCCCCTGAATGGGGCATTTGGGTCAGAATCAATGGGGGTATATTTAGGCTCAAGGGTCAAGATTCTCACCCAAATGCATTTGTGTCCCCATCCAGGGACTTGTATTGAGGTCCCCATTCAGGGCCATGCATTTGGGTCCCCATTCAGAATCAATGGGGGTAAATCTACTATAATCAATTTGTTGTCTTAGGAACAGGGTTGTCAACATTGGACTGTCAGAATCCAGGAGATTTATTTTTGGGGGGTGCGCGGAACTCCCCAACCGGGGTCTGGGGGGTCCTCTCCCCAAAACTTATGAATAGATATATTTTCCTGTGTTCTGTTGAATTTTGTGCATGTTTGATACATTTATCAGGCTTACTTTACTAGCATGTGTACAATTTCAGCCCAATATGCCAAATGTAGGAGTACAGATCTGATGACAGAAGCAAAAGGACATCTTTAATAATGATTTCTCATCTTTAAGTCATTACTTAAGTGAATATCTGTATGATCTTTCTTGCATGCATTGCCCCCACCCCTAAAGCGGGGGGTCTGGGGGTCCTCCCCCAGAATTTTTTTTAACATAGTAGATGTAATTTCCTGTGTTCTGGTGAATTTTGGGAGTTTGATACAAAATCCAGGAGAAATCCAGGAGATTTGCCAATCCAGGAGACTCCCAGGAGAGGGGTTCAAAATCCAGGAGACTCCTGGGAGATCCAGGAGAGTTGACAAGCCTGCTTAGGAATGCGACAAATACAAAAAAATATCATTGAACTAAAGTCTCCATGGCATGACTAATCAATAGAAAAAAGTCATTTTGAGGGTGAACTACTCCTTTAACTCTGACAGTGTAAAAATGAAATTTGGTTCCATCATTCCATTTGTACACTTGTATGAGTCAATTTAGACCCCATACCATAAAGGAACCCACAGAGTCCCTGGAATCCACTTTGAGAACCACTGCTTTATCTCTGTTCTCTCTTCTTTAACTGCTAAATTGAACATGGATGGTGCTTTTTTTGTTTTAGTCAATGTTTGGTCAAATTTAGCAAGCATCTTCAAGTCTGGACACACTTCCGTTCCGTGACTGTTTTAAAACTTTTAATATATGACCCTAAGAGACTGAACTTTTTGGATGTAGGCCTACTCCCCAAGCGGAGGGTCTGTCTGGGGTCTGGTTTGGGGGTCCTCCCCCCGAAACTTTTAAACAGAGTAAATGTACTTTCCTGTGTTCTGTTGAATTTTGATACCAAATCCAGAAGAAATGGAATTCAGGAAATTAGGAATCCAGCAGGAGATGTGGTCAAAATCCAGGAGACTCCTGCTAGATCCAGGAGGGTTGCTCAGACAGCCCACTACTCTATTATGGAGATGGCACAAGCAAAACAAAGAGAGAGATATAATTCTGTTTCTTCCGTGCTATAATTATTATGATAAACATATGATGGTTTTTAATCTGTATGTACAGTTGTAGAATAGACCAATCACTAGAATACTGCTCAGCTGGGACCTCAATAAATCATTGCTATGAAACTTGCAAATTCTCTCTAAAAAGGATGCTGACCCCAGTCATAGATAGAACCACTTTCAGGCCAAAATCCTATCTTCATAATTTGTATTTAAAAATAAATAAATATAAATGATCAGCAACCCAGGCCAGTGGGCGGGGGCCAGGGGGGTTCCTCATATAGAGCACACCTGCATGCAGTTATGAATAACACTGTAATAACACAGTACTACTAGTAAGAAGCCTCAGGACGATATGCCACCTCGGCCTAAAGGGCAGTTCTTGGCCATCTGGCCAGTGATGTATATCCGACCAGTTACCCACATATGGAGACCCCTGGTACCCATATATGGAGATCCATGTACTGTATGGGGAGATATGCTGTGAGAGCCCAAACATACTTACTCAGTTATTCGTTATGTTAGAGTCCTATGATGTCTATAACATCTGACATCATACCCTTTTATGCCCATACATGGAGATCCCTGTCTGTAGAACCAGCCGTTAGTGTGGTATATGGCAGATGTGGCCTCCATATATTATGGGCATTCCCATGAAGTCCTGTTAGATATGGGCTTAATATTGTGGGGGGGGGGGGGGGGGGGGGAGTAGTACCTGTCTGTCTATGTCCCTTTTGTGCCATCTGTCTGATACCTGTGTCCCTTTTATGCCCATACATGAAGATCGCTCTAAACTGGATCAGCTTTTCTGGACCACCTCATCGTAAATACTAGTGTTGGTAAATAGTAGTAGGTGTGATTGGACCTTTAATAACCGTAGCTACAACGCACCGGGCAGAATGATCTGCTAAAAGGAGCAGGAAATGCAAGACAATGACAGAAATAACAGAATGCATTTTATTACATCTAAACTTTTCTACATAAACAGGTAACATTCAGTAAGTAAACAATTTCTTTCAATGCAGGTAATAAATATTTTTTTACTTAGTATATTTATACAAACCGACAATGGTCTACTGTACACCGTCCTATCTTTGCCCTCTTTTCGAAGCCTTTTGAATTTTCCGGTTGGAGCTATGAAAACAGAACCTGTGAATTTAAGGCAGTGAGTGCAGATGTAGACTAGAGTCTGACGTTGATATTATTTACGTAAAATCGGACTCTATAATGGCCAAGTTTTTGTTTTTACAGTACAGTTTTCATTTTCTAAAAATATATAAGTTAATTTCTTCTCTTGTTCTGAATGAACACATAAAAACATACAGACAGACATCAAACTCCCACGTTTGGACAATTTCAGTTTCCCATACAGATACAATATACACATTAACAGTTCCCTTTATCCAAGGTGAGACATTGCTTTCATTAACCTTGCCTGTGGAGATTTAGAACAAATGATCATGGTAAGCGTATATAATTTATAATAAGTGTGGAATTGAATTAACTTTCTATTGTACAGACTCTGACTTGACCAGTCAGGCAGCTCATAGGTTTTAATGTGCAAAACATTGCACAATACTCACAGTCACAACACACCTGTGGGTGTATCTGTGTGGAGTAAAGTTGGATAGTGGTTAAGATGACAACAGACAGTCCTGTGGTCCTCTATTATCTGACGACAGTCATCACTGACAAGAAACACTTCAACGCTAAATACTTTAAGACAATTCTCCTGGCTCCAACCTGAAATGTTCTCACAAATGCCAGTTATTAAAGGTTTGAAGTGAAAGACAGGAGAGATAATTGATCTCTGGGGTACGAGTCATTTTCTTCTGGGAGGCAGACGATAATAAATCATGGGGTGTGTGGGGAGAAACTGACAATAAGGCCGTTCCAATGGAATCACATTCAACATGGTCTGCACTCTCACTTCATCTTAGCTCTGGACCATAGTGTTAGGAGTTCTCCTCAACGCTATGTTACTGATGAGCCCTTGCGCTCACAGTCACGGTAGCCCAGGCTGCTCAGCCTCTCGCCTGCACAAAGACAAAGACTGCTCACCAAAACAAAGACGGTTTTAAGATGTTCAAAGCCTACAGTACTTTCCTTTGTGGGGACATTCAGAGCCCCCCACCACATGTCTACTCTAAAATACACCTTTTGGCCAGAAAAGAAAATATTTCACCAGAAGTTTTAGCTAATATTTTTAGTGAAATATTTTCTTTTCTTGCCAAAAGGTGTATTTTAAACATGAGGTGGGGAGTGTTCTCACTAAGGAACGTTGACTTTCAACTACTTAAAGCCGTCTTTGCTTTGGGGGGGGAGTGAAACTATAGCCTATATATTTTATATATGTTTTACTACTGACGAGAGGGCGTGCAGCCTTTCCTACGGCGCAAAGGGCTCATTGGTGACATTGCGTTAAGCGAAACTCCTTCTAACACTGTGGAACTTCATCTGTGACCAATACACGTAGGTATACAACTATAGCTGTTGCACTGTATCATGGCGTGAAAGAGAAAACAAACTCAAATAAATAGTTGTGATCAAATGCATTCATAAACCAGGGTCGCCTAATAGTCACATACCCAAATACTGGTCATAAAATATTAAATTGTGGCAGTTGGGGTTAGGACTATTATGAATTATGATCATGTCGTGTTATCATACAGTAGCACATCTCCCAAGAAAATACACATAAATATTCCTGTGACAAATATGAATGACAAAACACTACTTTGTTGAAAACACAGTGGGCAAAAACCAATAGAGGACATTAAATAAAATCATATTAAAAACTATATGACATTGTTTTAACATATCCCAAGTGACGGTGTATAGCACGCGAGTACGCACACACGCACGCACGCACGCACACACACACACACACACACAAACACACACACTCATGCACGCACGCACGCACACATGCACACACGCACACACACACACATCAGATATCAAACGTGTAAAAAAGAAAACAAAAATGATATATATACACTGTATAAGAATAAATAAAATACTGCACTACGGGAAACATACAAGCATAATGACTGTTTCAGACCTGTTTTATAGGATTAAAACCAATTAAAAACTTGGGGTTGATGCCCATAAAAAGCAGATCAGATGATAAATTATGAACAAGGAGGAAAAGAGAAAAAGAGGGAGTGAGGGAGGGGCATTTTGTTAGAGCAAGGGGCTTGGGGGGCTGGCTGCAAAGCCACCTGGAGCGCATCTGTGTCACGTTAGACCTGAACCGATTTAACTATTATTTTATGCTTTCGCTATTAAAAAATAGCAGATATACAAGCTCACAGCCCCACGCTGGGAACTTGTATATCTGCTATTTTAATTTTATTTGTGCAAGTCTTTGAATATTTTGACACGATTCTATAAATGTCTTCTAAATCCTTTTTCTAAATCGGTGGTTCTCAAACCTTTTCATGTCAAGGACCCCCAAAATTACATGAATTACAGTTGTTCCAGGGACCCCCAGTAGCAAAGATTTGAATTACAAAAGTTTGCTTTGAAAATGATATATTCAAAGATTTTCACAAATTTTCACTGTTTTTTCAAAAATTGCAAAGTGCCGCGCTGCGAGCTTGTATCATGTCTGCTATTTTTCAATAGCTAAGTGTAAAATAATTCCATGTCTTAATGGGTTAATTGAGCCACTAAGTGATTGTGGAACTATTATGTTACATCTCTTAACTCAATATCTAACATATATGGTGCAATTTGGGTCGTGGTCACAAGGTCAATTATCGTCGCACATAACGTCGCAACCATTCATCATGGGTAAATCACAATGAATGCATCCATATACCATATACGTTTTCTATATGATGTAATACGATTGACACTGAAGTTTGACATTTCGCAGCTCACTATGCAAACCTCTATAGGTTGCCCTTTTTTGGACTTTTCTTTGTCTTGGGCTGACAGATTGGGCTTACTTAATGTTTCAAGGAGGATGAGATCCCATGGCGGAGGTAATTTCGGGGTTGGCCTACAAAAAAGTACCAACCCTGTACTAGGGTACTAGTACTACTACTATCTTTTCTATAGCATATCTTAATTACATTTCCTATTATCAACCAGTTTAGTGAAGAATTAAGGGAGAAGAGAAGCCCACAAAATAGCGCTGTTATTTACAGTTTGGAACTCATCGTAAGGGCAGAAGGTTATTCTGCCAACGTCAACAGCATAATCATTCGTACTCTAGGGTACACGAATCTGGATCTTTCTGAAGCTGGACATTTCTTTGTGCAATTGGGGCTTGCAGCCACACGAAGCTGGAGATTTCGGCCGCTAAACTGGATCTTTATGAAACCGGATAAACAAGTGTAGATTTAGAAAATGACAGATTCTCAGTGGATCTGTGTAGGCAGGCATGGACCTTTTTAGACCTAGATATTTTTCGATGCGGATATACGAAAATCTGAGGTTAGAAAAATATCCATATTAGTGTAGCCTTGGTCTGAATCTGTTTGGGTTCGACTTAAGGCCACGGCCAGACGAATCTGGATATTTTTCGAGTCAACAAAAATATCTAGCTCCCATGATCAGCTCCAACAAGCATTCCAGGCCAGTAGGTGGCGCTGTTGCGGTAAGCGATTTGTAATACCATAGAAGAACAAGCATGCGTGCAGGCTTGGTTGTGCATGTGTGACTCTCTCTCTCTCTCACATGCATGGAGCTGTGCACTCACGCACGCACTTAACGTCATCGTCTTCAGAGCAACTCCAGTTTTCATGCCTACACGGATCCAGTGAGTCAGATATTTTTTTTAAATCTTCACTTCGTCTATCCGGTTTCAAAAAGATACAGTTTAGCAGCCGAAATCTCCAGCTTTGTGTGGCTGCAAGCCCCAATCGCACAAAGAAATGTCCAGCTTCAGAAATATCCAGATTCCAGATGTAGCCGGCACCTAAAATTATTAAATATTTTAGATGACTTTCTAAGCCACGGTCATTGTAGCCTTGATCCCTGTATACATTCAGTTCAAGCAAACCCTGTATTTTCCAACCTGTGGGAGACTAAAACAATACGCTATTAAAAATATCAATCTCACTTTAAATTACAGACACAAGCCATGTATTTTTAACCTGCTGGCTTTTTGTTCAGTTTAGGAGGACAAGACCTCCCCCACCACCTTCCAAGTCTTTGATCATAGGAGAGATGGTGGGATTTACTAGCTTTCTACTCATTGTTCAAAACAGAATGCAGAATGCAAGAGAGACGCTATTTGAAGACAATCAAAGACGTCTGTTGCAGGTTACATCATCAGAGTAGGCTTTGATATATAGAGATGTACCAGAGAGAGTGTGCACACGGTTGAGCACCGAATGTGTTAGGTTAAGGCCTAGGCCAGACGGAGATGGATATTTCATATATCCCGGTTTTTCAGATATCCACATAGAAAAATATCTGAGTCCCCAGACCTCCACTAGGGGGACAAGCACACACACAGTAAAGTCTTCAGAGATATCCGGGTTTCATGTCTACACGGATCCAGTGAATCGGATATCTTTCAATGTCTACTTATTTATCCGGTTTCAAAAATATCCAGCTTCGCGGCCAAAATATCCAGCTTCGTGTGGCTGCAAGCCCCCAACCAAATGTCTAGCTTCAGAAATATCCAGCTCCGTGTAGCCGGCACCTTAGACTTTGAAAATATTACTGCCTATCTGTTTAAAAGCATGCTGTTGAGCATGCACACTAGCAGGCACTAGTTGAATTTGGTCATCAGTCCCGGTGTAGCTGGGACAAATCTGACGGAGGCCTGTCTTCCCTTACAGTCCACCCATGCCAGAACAGCTCCACCATCAAGGTTTTCTTCCAGGTCCATTTAACAGTCAGGCATAAAACGAACGCGCTAAAGTGACACTTTCCCCGACGGACACGGAAGTGACCACCAACTGAAACAACTAAATGTGAGCTGAAAACAGTGGCACACAGACTCAACTGCACTCAGAATATCGCTATGGTCTTCATACATGTACCATGTATCATTTTTGGCATTGTACAAAAAAGATAAATTATTCGTAACCCCTAACTAAAAGCTCTGAATTGGCAAGTAAAACATTGAACCTTGTAAAGAATCTAAAAAAAGAAATGAAAAAAGAAAAGAAACTAACAGAACAGAAATTTGATTATCACCAAATTCTGCAAAACCAGTGACAGCAAAATAGATGCTGTAAGAGGTTGAGAGTCAAAAGAGTGAAAAAATTAAATAAAAATCCGAACCAGAAATAGATAGATATCCATCTACACACTCCACATAGCATCAACCTGAAGGTGTAAGGGAATGCATATAATGACAGTTTAAATATCATACATAACTTAAAAGCATGAATAGAATTAGTAGTACATGAATAAACAGTACAGTCGAGCTTTGAAAAGGTTTTCTCGTTGGAAAACTGAAATATTACACCTTAAACATGAAACAGAACAAAGAAAGAGTGGAAGAGAGCAAGCACGCAACAGAGAGGTGAAGAATGAAAATAGATTTCATATTGAGAGAGGTAATGCAATGTTACACTGGAATAAGATGTAGCCAAAGGAGAACTAAAGTTGTTGTACGTGGCATTGTAGGCATACTGTATGTAGGCTAATAAGCTGGGGAAAAACAACCTTAATCTCCACTTTAAAATAGCAATAGAAGCAAATCACTTGGCTGAAAATGTCTCAAATTAATATACAAAAGTAAAAGTGGAAAATATATTTGTTCTCTGTACACGGCGTCACTCCTCATGTTCATTAAAAAAGAAAGAAAGAAAAAAAAAAGAGTGTTCCTCCTCCATATTTTTCGCATCCTTGCAGTTTGTGCAAGGTGCCAGTATAGCACTGATCAAGGTACAGCTTTTAGAGAAGCAACTTCATGGAGCCTCGTACTTTGGACAGGTTGCTGATGTTGAGTCAGCGTATAAACATAACATCCAAAACTCTTTTAAATTTTAAACTCAAGTCAGTGCTATAGTTGAGGGTGCATCTACAGCCACCATGTAATGCATCTCTTGAGGCAATCTCGTCACACTGTTTCAAGAACTCGCCCTAAAAGTTCAGTTAAGTTTGATAACTTGGAGCGGTCCTGTCTCTGGATCACAACATTACCTCGTGGCCCCCGTCGTCACCGGGTCAGTCGAGTTTCGCCACAACAACCGCGTCCCGTTCCAAGTGTTCGACGGGACCGTCTAGTTTGCGCAGCTCAATCCAAATGGAGCGTCTGCGTCCTCTCCGTGGGTCAGTCCAACGATATGACATCGGGTATCCCGCCATAAATAGCCGCCGCTTCCGTGCCGCTCCGGCTCGCTACCACGCCGGGGTGCGCGTGCGTGACGGAGGAGTGAGCGGCGGAGTGCGAGGACGAGTGTGTGGAGTGAGTGTCCCGGAGGCTGCTGGACGACACCAGACTGCTGCTGCTGCTGCCCGAGCTGCTGCTGCTGCCGCCGCCGTTGGCCGGCGCGGCCGAGGAGGCTCCCGATTGGTCCAGGAACAGCTGCGAGGCCGAGGACGACGGGCCGTAGGGCAGGAAGTGGTTGAGGAACAGCTCCTGGTCCTCGGAGGCTGAGGCCGCCGCCGCCGCAGCCATCACCATGTTGTAATGCTGGAATAGAGTAGTGTTGTTTATCGCAGTGGTTCTCAAACCTTTTCATGTCAAGGACCCCCAAATTGACACTTACCAGCCTGCGGACCCCCCATTTGAAAAGATATGCCAGGGACCCCCATTAGAGAGGATTTTAAAGGCTCTAGCAGTGATTCTCAACCGATTTAAAGGACCCCCACCCAGTTTCACATGCATTTTAGGCTACCGACCCCCGTTTAATGGTATTACTATCTCTGAGACCCCAATTTATATTGTAAAATCTTTCTTACATATCCACAAAGGTCCATTTGGTTCCTGACCATCATTTAGCTGGGGACCCCCTGGAACTCCCTCAAGGACCCCTGTGGGTCCCTGGACCCCACTTTGAGAACCAATGGTTTATTGAATGGATTGATAAACACCAGTGAGCTCAACTCTGGTCAGTGGCTTCGGGATGATTCAATAAGAATATGATATTGATATTAAACTAGAGAAATTGCAATTTGGGAAATTGCGAGTGTGGTTGCCTAAAAGGTTACCTTACTCTTACATCACAAAAAAGTTACTCACTATATATGGTGTTTCCCATTCAAAGTCAATGGGAAAGGTCAGATACCTAAAAGTTACCTTACTATATATGGTGTTTCCCATTCAAAGTCAATGGGAAAGGTCAGATACCTAAAAGTTACTCACTATATATGGAGTTTCCCATTCAAGTCAATGAGACTAAGAGTTTGTAAAAACTGCAAAATTCCCCAGAGTAATAATGTGGTTGCCCTGGCAACCACACTAATTATCAAAGTCAAATTGATAATAATAATAAATAAATATAGTAATTGTGGGCTCGCTGAAAGCGAGAACACTAATATGTTATCTTCATTATTTATCTATCAAGTTCTCCTAAAAAATGGCGTAACCTATTACGTCAATTTAGTCAAGTTCTCCTCGACAGTACAAAGGCAGTGTACCGCATAACTTAAATTTCTCCTCAACAGTACAAAGGCTAGGCCCTTAGCCAATGAGGTGCAGCCAAAGGGTAGATCTTTGTGCCCATACATGGTGTTACATGCGAGCCCACACTGTTTCGTAGGAACAGTATTTCTAGTATATATTTAAAAGTGGATAGGGAATGGAGAAGTCCTTGTAAATAAAGATCCATTAATGAGGCGCAGCGGTAGATAGTGTGTCAACCACAATCACAACATCCCCAGTACCAGTCCATCTGGAGACCTGTTGTCTGTCATTCCCCCTCTGTGTCTCTACTGTCCTATCTATATAAAGCCACCAACAACAAAAAAGGCGCCACAGGAAAATAAACCATATTTTAGCGTTCATTCTAAAAAAAACTCTCAATGTATTCTTAAATGTTCTGTATAGGGCTGGGATGCGATTAAAAATGTTAATCTAATTAATTACAGGCTCTGTGATTAATTAATCGCAATTAATCGCATTTTAATCGCACATCGATATTTGACCAGAGAAGCATTTTTTTCAAGTAAAACACATTTTGTTGTACGAGTGAATCAACACCTGAGTTTTTTTTAATCTAAAATTCGCATCCACTGGGCCAAGCAAAGCGCTCTGATCTGCTATTTCTCCCTTTGCGTTTGTTGTCTCTAGTCTCTTCATGGTTGGTGCATCGCTATGATCGGTATGCCCGAAACTGAAGGTTCTGTGGTGCAAAAACTAAGTGCGATTAAAATGTGTTAATTTTTTTAATCGCGTTAATTTTCTGTAATTAATTAATCGCAATTAATCAGTTAAAGTCCCAGCCTTAAACCGGAACTTGCTACAGACACTGTGTAATGAGATTCAATAGGTCATTTGGATGAGAGTAGTGAAACAAATGATCATACATAGTATAACAACCGAAAATAGAAATTAGCATCAAAATCGAATAACCTCTTCCTTATGACATGTAGCCTAACGCCCGTCTAGTAAAGTTTGCAATTTTCTTTTCTTTTTGCTTGTTCACGTATGTTATCTTCATTATTTATCTATCAGTCAAGTTCTCCTTGACAGTACAAAGGCAGGGCCCTTAGCCAATGAGGTGCAAAGGGTAGATCTTTATGCCCATACATGGTGTTACATGCGAGCCCACACTGTTTTATAGGGACAGTATTTATTTTTGTTTTCTGTTCTAAAATGTAATTTCATCTCTTATTTGATAATTTCATAATGTATTGTGTTTTGAGTACTGACTTTTAATCTTATTGCATTTGTAACTGTACACATCTTGTATGTCCTTTTTATGTGTGGACCCCATGAAGACTAGCTGGCTGCTACGGCAACAGCTAATATCAAATCAAACATCAGGAGATGTTTCATTCACAACCAATCAAAGAGACAGACGTACCTGATGGTTGTCACCTTGAAGAAAAGAGAAGAAGTTCAAATCTGTAAATCAAACACAGATTGCATTGAGGATCAACAGAAATCATTATTAACACTTATGTTGCAATGATTTTTTCTCTTCAATGTCTCGCGTTGCCATGGTTACCATAGACTTCCATGTAATTGTGCAATTGTGTAAAAAGTGCACGCCCATGCCTAGATGATGCACCACGTGTGTAGATGCTGTTCACAGCTTTCAAACAAAAACATCCGCTTGGAAATCCGTTCAGGCATTCATGATTTATGGGCCATTATGTTTTCTACAGATGTAAACAAACATGGCTGCCATGTTTGAAAGAATGGGTTGGTATGGGGGTTAAACATGCAATTTCGCGATCGCGATCATGCCTAATACATTTCTGGAGGTCCAAAAAAAAAATTTGAAAAAAAAAAAATATATATATATATATATATATATATATTTTTTTTTTTTTTCAAAAACGGCCCAAACTCGGGAAACTCGGGGTTGGCACAGCGTTGGTATCAATACAAACTCGGGAAACTCGGGGTTGGCACCAGATGTGTTAAGAGTACAAACATTCTTCTACTTTTGGACTGTTGTGCCAGCACCTTGCTGTGAGTACATTAGTACAATTTATATTACACTGGCCATGTGGTTCCATGTAGGCCTGTCACAATTATTACATAATCGTCTAATCGCAATTATTTGACAGAATCGCAATTATTTTGTTTTTTACATGTTGAAAAATGTTCATATATTTTCAAACATTTTCAAAAATAGTGGAAATAGCAGATCTACTAGCTTTTTTCCCCACTATCAATGTCCTTTTTTAAGTATAAAGTTGTCAAATATGTCAGTAATTTCTTCAAAGCAAGTGTTCAAAGTGCAAGTTCAAAGCCTACAGGCAAAATAGAAATGTAATTGTCAACGACCAAAACAGAATTAAATTGTTAATCGCAATTATTTGAGTGACAATTAATCATCATGTAAAATGACATAATGGTGACAGCCCTAGTTCTGTGTGTGTGTGTGTGTGTGTGTGTGTGTGTGTGTGTGTGTGTGTGTGTGTGTGTGTGTGTGTGTGTGTGTGTGTGTGTGTGTGTGTGTGTGCGTGCGTGCGTGTGTGTGTGTGCTGTGCATGCATTACCTGACAGGTCATTGGGGGTATGGTAGTAGGACCTGTAGTCCTGGATGAGAGGGGGGACAGGGGGGATGTAGGAAGTCGTGTCCACAGACGGCATGCTGGGAGTCCGGCTCACGGGGGACGCCTGGTGATGCAGGTTTAACACTCTGAAGACGTGTGGAGAAAGAAGCATTAAGACCAGATACACAACTGACTGTCAAAAAGGAAATGATCAAAACACCACCAGTGACAACGAAACCAGAAGGGCTAACAGCAAAGCAGAGTAGTAAACCTAATTTATACTTATACTTTATTCTAAAGCGTATAAACCAAGCATTAGAGGAGAGTTATAAAAGACAGTGTAGGAAGACAAGAAGCTGAAGGGAGAGAGGGTGAAAGACTTGAATTGGAAACAGTGTGGTCAGTTCACTGTCCATAGACGTTATTCACACCACGGCCATCTTGGATCACATGACCACATGGGGCGGCAGCCTGCATTACAAACCATTGAAAACAATGGAGCGATGGTCCCAAAATATGAGTTCTGTTCAACCAATTGCTTTTGACCAAATTGACAAATGGGCAGATGACAACATCAACTTCCCCAAAAGGATTCAAAAGAATCCACATCCACAATATTCATGGTAGTTAGGTTGCAATGTTACTCTGTGCAAAGACTTGCTACAGTATCTGTGCAGACTAGTGCTTACTCTGCCATCATATTAACTTACTGTATCGAGATTTTTGCATATGAATCAGGAACATTTAACAATAAATACCGTAGTTAATATGATGGCGGAGCAATTACTGCACAAATAGCAAGTCTTTGTACACAGTAAGGTTGCAACCAAACTTACCTTGAATATCATTACTGTGGATTTAATAAATCCAGTTACTGTAGCCCTTCTATTTATTCCTTTTCAGGATGAAATTTGGTCAAAAGAAATTGGTTGAACAGAACTCATATTTTGGGACCATAGCTCCATTGTACACAATGTAATGCAGGCTGCCACCCAATGTGGTCATGTGATCCAAGATGGCCGTGGTGTGAATAAGGTCTATTGTTGTTGTCAACAAACTTGTGTTAATTCAACTCTGACATTTGAGTACATAGTGTCATACATGGGCCACATGCGGCCCCCACCTTCACTTAATGCAGATTAATATTGGAATACTGATATATTATTGATTTCAGCTGTTACAATTCCAAACATGCAAACATGACCTGTTTTAATTACTTCAGTCTGCAGTATATTAGTAGCTTAATGACCAATACTAGTCTTTTTTATGTCCAATGTATTTGTATTTAACTCATCCAGTGCCAAAACCAAAAAAGTTCGGTTTTTTAAAACGTATTAAGAAATGCCAAAACCGAATAAATTCGGTTTTTGAAAAAAAAAAAAAAAAAAAAAAATTTTTTTTTTTGAAGATTTAAAAAAAAAAAAACTTTTTTTGGACCCCATCAAATCTAGTGAACATGATTTCAATCGCGATTTTGCATGTTTAACCCCCATACAACCCCCATACAACTCAGGTAGCAGACCTCCAAGCTCACAACAGTGTAAAACATAATGGCTATTATCTCAAGAATGCCTGAACGGATTTCCAATCGGATTTTTTTGTTTGAAAGCTGTGAACAAACTGCACAAATCCACTCCAATGCAATCCAGGATTGCATTGGATTTTTTAGAGCTCATTCTTCTCTGTTTTTTTCCCATGCATGAGGTGTGCAAGGTTTAATCATGGCTAAGTTGACGAAAATAAGGCTTCTAAAATGCTTGGTAGCCAATAGCTAACTTCAAGCTAACTTCATCCTCTTCCTGTACATGCACAAAGGAAAGTGTTCAGGCAAGTCATGGCTGCAGGGCTTCTGCATATACCAGCATATCTCTATGGGATTTTCTCTGGCACCTGGGGCACCCTCTAGTGGTGAACGGGTGGCACTAAACATATAAATGCATCTGAAATTAAATAAAGATTTTAAAGACTCCAATAAAAAAATAAAAACAGGATTCCAATTAAAAAATTGCAGATCTGCAAGCTCAAAACGTGTCACACTGCGAAGCTTGTAGATCGGCAATCTTTTACTGTACGGTACATGCATTGTGGCCCTCTGGAGTGAGTGTGAGAAAATATAGTTGCCCTCTGCCATCTTCAAAGTTGCCCACCCCTGGACTATGTACACAGCGTAGGAGCGTGGCTCACCCTTTGCTCATTACGGGCGAGGGCGCGGGCGACAGGGAGGGGCAGCTCCTTTTGGGCGGAGGAGGCAGCGGCGGGCCGGGCAGCGGCGGCGAGGCGGGGGAGGAGGAGTCCTGGCCCTCGTCCTCTGAGGAGCTGTCCAGTGTCAGGTCGATCACCTGAACCTTCTTGCTGCTGCTGCCGTTGTGACTGGATGACGAGTTCCGCTGCTCCGCGTCCGTCCGACATGAAGCTGGAGTGTGGAAAACGGGGAAGGGACATTAAAACCCATTTAGGCCTAGGATTATTTAATGCTTTAACTATTGAAAATTAGCAGATATACAAGCTTGTAGATCTGCTATTTTTGAAAAGTCGTGAAAATTGTGTGCAAATCTTTGAATATATGTATTTTTTAACATTTTTTAACATTTGTAACTCAAATTGTGCTTCTGGGGGGTCACTGTAACGAAATATTTTGAGATGGGGGGTCCATGACCAAATACATATCATTTTGGGGGTCCTTCACGTGAAAATGTTTGAGCACCACTGACATAGAAACATAGGTTTTTAAAAAAAAAACCTTAGAAGGATTTAGAAGACACTTATAGAATCAGGTCAAACTATTCAAAGACTTGCACACATTTTCACGATTTCTCAAAAATAGCAGAAGCTCGTAGAGCAGCACTCGGTGCCGCACTGCGAGCTTGTATATCTGCTATTCTTTTATAGTTAAAGCATAACAATTACATTTGCTGTCAAATTGAACACTGCTATGGGATATATGGCACACGTGGACGCATGTAGACACATGGCGATCTTCAGATGATTGTTACTATGGAGACGGACAGTGCAGCACGTGGTACAGTTGTGATACAGGCTTCAGCAAATCAAAACTGACAGTGAATAAACACAGAGAGGGAGAGGAAAGAACATTCATATCATGTGTCCTCATTCCTGCTGAGATGAAATAATCCAGGGTTCCCCAATAGGCGGCCCGCGGGCCATTTGCGGCCCGCGGGGGGCTACTGTCTGGCCCCCACCAACCCCAGTAATAATGGTGGTATAAGAGCAGCAACAACACTAGTATATCGTCGTTGTCAGGTGGAAACCTCGTATCTCCAAATTTGTACGTTCTTTTGCAAAGTAAAGCCCTGCTTCATCATTCAAGGCCGTCTCACAAAAGTAGTGAAAACAGCAGATCTACAAGCACACAACGCCTCGCGGTGCGAGGCGTTGTGTGCTTGTAGATCGGTTTCACTAGTTTTGAATCATTTTTAAAATGATAATTGCAAAACGAACGGTTTTGGACATACGCGATTTTCACCCAACAACGACGATATCTGAACTGTCACTGGAGTAGCGAGAACGACACCGCCGCCCCCTGCAATGTTGTGGCCCTCGGCTTGGTACCCTAGACATAATTCGGCCCTTGGGGAAAACTAATTGGGGAACCCTGGAATAATCCATATACATGTGATCCTAGCAACTTGACAGTAAATTATTCCCTATCTGTTGCATTTATACTGTACATTCTACTGTTGATTTGAAGCTTGTAACATCAGTCTTTATCTGCACAGTATACTGTACACCCATTTACAACAAATCACGTCAAAGAAGAATCATTGTCAGTGTGAATAAATTAAAGAAGAGCTTAATTTATACTCAACTGGAGAGGGTGTCAACATGCCTAATAATAACACATCTGATCTGTTCTTTTTGGCAAGTAAGCTACTTTGGTCCATGGTGCAACTATAGTTTTGTAGTTAGCTGTCAGTCATCAGTCCTCGTTTTAAACCAAGAAGGCAAAATATGGTGTTATGAATTAAATTAAACAGCATTTTAAACAGCATCTTCATAAAATGAATTCATTTTACATACAGTATTTAATTTGCATTTATCATGCGTGCATGAAGTGAGAAAGAGGGAGAGAACAGGCTCACACTCACAGTGACAACAACATTTACTCACACGCAACATTTACTAACACACACACACACGCAATCAGAGGAAGCACACCTGTTCTCTTCTCCTTATACTAAAAGGCTATTTTATTTATCATTTTTGGCTGGTAAAAAGAATCTGCCCAGCTGGTTGTCTCACCATCCAGTCCGTTGTTGTAGGAGGCAGAGGACACCTCCTGCACTTCCTTCTTGGACCTCATGGGGGACCAGTTGCCATCCTCCTTGAACTGGATCTCATCACAGTCCATGCAGCTGTTCAGGATCTCCATGAAGAGCCTGCAGATTTTTTAAGCGAACATTTGTAACTCAAATTTTGCTTCTGGGGGGTCCCTGGAACTAAATATTTTGAGATGGGGGTCCGTGGCCAAATACATATCATTTTGGGGGTCCTAAGGTTTGAGCACCACAGACATAGAAGCATAGGTTTTTCAAAAAACCTTAGAAGGATTTGAAATATTTAAAGACTCAAATTTTCAAAAATAGCAGATATACAAGCTCACAGCGTGGCACCGAGTGCTGCGCTGCGAGCTTGTAGATCTGCTTTTTCAATAGTCAAAGCACAAAATAATGCGTTCCCAGTCTAAATGGGTCAAACCCCCCCTCCCCCTATGAAGAACATTCATGGGGGGCCTGCAGTGAATCCCAGGGCCCAGAATTTAGTGCTACACCCCTGCACACAGGGTACAGACAGACACATGGATGTAGGCTGGAGCAACAACCACAGCCAGGCTCCTATTTGTGACACTGAGCAGTGGTGGATAAGTACTAGAAAAAGTATCAATACTGCAATGTAAAAATACTCCGGAATTCAAAATGTATTTGAGTAAGGCTCCTATTTGTGACACTGAGGAACAGATAAGAAATACTATGCTAAGTGTCAAGGGCAGTAGCTGCATGAGACCATTTTGGTGATAAGATTTGTGAACTGTTGTGATAGAGCTCTTCACGGGTCAAAAAAACCGAAATAATAATCAAAACCAAAACCAAATCCGAGTGGCCCCGTAACGGTCTTGTCCGATTCCGTCCCGTTCCGACGTTCTATCTTTTTTTACAGACCGTAACCCAACCGTAACCCGTGACATGTTATCCCGAAATCCTTTTATTTCTGAGGTTCCGAGAGACCCGTCCATTTAATCATTATTAAACCCCTCTTTCATGTACCGAGATGGCGAGATCCCTCATTCACAGCAGCCGTGTGGCGTGTGGCGTGCGCTGTTAACTGATTGACAGGCAGAAGAAGGCTGCCAAGGAATAGGAATCTATTATTAAATCGAAACAAAAGCCAGGGATAAAGGAATACTTTTAGGCTATTTTCTATCTACAGAGTAGTCATTTTCGGTTTGTTTGTCATGGTTTAACTTGTAGCCTACTTTCTCATCAGCCTGACAGCAGGAGAAGCTACGCATCACGCACACGCATGCATTACGCACGCACCAAGCTCTTTTTTCCCCGCTGTAAATCTGATCTTAGACCAGCATTATCATCTCACAGTTACACAGCCATTCTTCACGTCGCTGCCTCGCGGCTAATAACTGACCTGAATCTGATCCTAGGACAGCCTAAACACCGCACAGGGCACAGGTTAAACAGAACTCCAGTTTGTTCATTATCCTGGTCATAGCGCAGCAGTGCGAGCCAGCGAACACATTGATTGATTGATTTACAGCATAAAAAAGTACACACACCTCTCGGGTTATACACATGATGATTACAGTCCCGTGTTCCGAGGGAAATGCAGCCGTTTCCAAACCCGGCTCCGAGTGACTATGATAAAACACTGACCGAACCCAATACGGGTCTCTCGGGTCCTCGGGTAATTTTGGGGTCGGGGCCCCCGTGAAGACCTCTAAAAAGAAGGCAAGAGACTGGAACACGACAACCCCCCCACCCAAAAATAAATCTTTAAAAAAATAGCAGATATACAAGCTCGCAGCGTGTATATCTGCTATTAAAAAAAAAAATGAAATCTTGAAGATTTGTGCATATCTTTGAATGTATAAAGCAAACATTTGTAACGCAAATCTTTCTTGCTCTTGGTTCCTGGAATAAAATGTTTTAACTCATTGAGTGCCAATCCCGAACTAGTTCGGCTTTATTAGCGTATCGTAGTGTGCCGATCCCGAACAAGTTCGGCTTTTAAAAAAAAAAAAAAAAAAAAAAAAATTTTGAAGATTTTTTTTTTGAATTTTTTTTTTTTTTTTTTGGGACCCCATCAAATCTGGTGAACATGATTTCAATCGCGATTTTGCATGTTCCACCCCCATACAACCCCATCTAACATACAGGGCAGCCATTTTTGTTTACATTACATGTAAAACATAATGGCGATTATCTCAAGAATGCCTGAACGGATTTCCAATCGGATTTTTTTGTTTGAAAGCTGTGAACAAACTGCACAAATCCACTCCAATGCAATCCAGGATTGCATTGGATTTTTTAGAGCTCATTCTTCTCTGTTTTTTTCCCATGCATGAGGTGTGCAAGGTTTAATCATGGCTAAGTTGACGAAAATAAGGCTTCTAAAATGCTTGGTAGCCAATAGCTAACTTCAAGCTAACTTCATCCTCTTCCTGTACATGCACAAAGGAAAGTGTCCTTTCCTTTGTAAAAAAAGTCATGGCTCCAGGGCTTGGGCATGCATTACCAGCATATCTCTATTATTCTCTGGTCGCTGGGCGCCCTCTAGTGGTGATAGGCTGGCACTCAATGAGTTAAGATGGGGGGTCTGCGGTCAAATAAATATAATTCTAGGGGTCCTTGACATAAAAATCGAACCTCTGTTCGAAGTGGAGCTGTGTGTGTGTGTGTGTGTGTGTGTGTGTGTGTGTGTGTGTGTGTGTGTGTGTGTGTATTGCAGTTGAAAACAGCGCCCCTCCCTTAACATGTGTGGTCATAAAAGGTACTACACCACATTCTTGAGGCTACAT
Organism: Nannobrachium achirus; assembly: GCF_963921795.1. NCBI lineage: Eukaryota > Metazoa > Chordata > Actinopteri > Myctophiformes > Myctophidae > Nannobrachium > Nannobrachium achirus. Next base: position 46,438,543 of record NC_137816.1, read on the forward strand.
ACAGACCCACCCACCCACAAACATACCTACACACACGGCCACGTATAGGGTAGCTTGTGTTCCACACAGCTCCAAAAAGTTTGAGAACCACTGATATAGAAATGTAGTTTTCAGAAAACCATTAAGATTTAGAAGACATTTTTAGGTGTTTTTCAGGTCTTAACTCATACCCTGCCAAAAAAGACGTTTTCTATAATAAAAACGTCTTTTTAACTATGGACCTCCCTGCCAGACGTCTTCTGGACGTCTTTTTTTTAAAAATAATAATAAAAAATAAAAAAATAAATTGAAAAAAAAAAAAATGGACCTCCAGCAGAAATTGCATGTTTAACCCCCATACCAACCCCATCTTTCAAACATGGCAGCCATGTTTGTTTACATTTGAAGAAAACATAAGGGCTGCCTTCTCCTGAATGCCTGAACGGATTTCCAAGCGGATTTTTTTGTTTGAAAGCTGTGATAAGCATGCACATGCATAGTGCATGATCTGTGCACGAATGTGTGCACCAGCGTGCACACTATTTTTTTAACCCTTTGTTGGCGAACCGGCAATATAAGAGGTCCCACTTTAAATATGGCACCGAAGAAGTTAATGGGTTAAAAAACAAAACAAAGTATCTTGATAAAAATGTTAAAAAATATACTATACCTAGGAACTGTAAATGTTTGTAGAGTAATACTAGCGGACGAACCCATCGATGATGAGGTGCTCGTAGGGAGCCTTCTTGTCGCAGACGGGGCAGACCCAGGTGGGCTTCTTCTCATTCATCTGGATGTACAGCGTGGCGTCAAAGCACTGGAGGTGGGAGCACGTCAGCGCTCTGCATGGGATCATCAGACGCATCTTCCCGAGCTACACACCAGGGACGTCGGTGCAGAGAATGTTAGAGAGGCAGGGGCTGAAACTTCTAACAGGGCCTTTTGGTGAAAATATTGAAAATAGCAGACCTCCAAGCTAACAACACGTCGCAGCGCGACACCTTGTGAGCTTGGAGGTCGGCTATTTTCGGTCCTTGATACCACACTAAACTAAGCATAATCGAGTGAATACTGGAGATGTGGCGTAACGGCATGGACTTCTACACAGAGAGGGCAATTCTTTCAACATAAGTTGCTGAATTCAAATTCAGGAGAGTTTGGACAAGGCGATTCTCTCTTCAGGTATGGCATGGAAAGAAGGCATTTGCGCACGCACGTACGCACGCGCACACACACTCTCACACACACACACACACACACACACACACACACACACACACACACACACACACACAGGAGATAGGGGTATACAGGTGTGCCACACATACAGGTGGAAGATCACAGCATAGCATGAGTACAGAGACTGGAGGAACAGTCAAATGAAAGAAAGATAGATAGGTATTTGCTAAAAGGACAACAAATAGGCCTCATTCTTGACTTTTAGTTTTACACAAAATTCCTTCAACCCTTTGAACCGTATGCTATTTTTTCTCCGTCTTCACTCCCTTTGTAGGCTCGTGGCAGAGTCACTACCAGTGTCAGCCAGACAAGCCATAAATTACTTTGACTTTTCTGAACAAGCTAGGCTCCTCTGCAATGTCATCATTTGGCATGTGTGAGAGAAATGTGCTGTTATGAACCAAAAATGTTTTGTGCAATTGTTACATTTTATTTTCTTGCTAGCATGTCCAAAAGGTTTTCAAACACCTCTGATATGATTACAATAATGGACAGACAATAACTGACAAGAGAATGTCAGTGAGATGTCAGTGAGATAATAGAACCATGTTGGTGGGACACTGAATACCTAATACTAGAGATGCTCTGATTGCCGATACCGATATTCCCATTCAAATCCATAAATAAATCCATAAATCCATTCTTCTATTAATTGTGTTACTGTAGCAGCATTTATATATTTAATGATTCTTATCACAAAACATTGACATTGTACAGTATATTAAGTATAAACATTAGGAGATTGCAGGCTGAGGTCCTTTAGTATCCAATTCAACTTGTAGGAGTTGACGCTGACGTTACATTCAGTCCCACATATTGTGAAAATAGCCGATAGAGGCAAAGCCGATACCGATCAAAGCCGATTATCGGCCGATCGCGATCACTCACCGATCAATCGGCACATCTCTACCTAATACTGTAAAAGAGTGTATGGTTATGGTAAGAATGCTAATTTCCATCCTTGGTCCCCATACAGATAACAAGCAACATTTCTAAAAACGGCACATAATATGATAGAGACATTACTAAAATAATGGTCATGGGTCACTCTACAATATGTCAAATGTTAATGTTCTGTGTCCACCAGCAAGGCATGCTATATTTCATATAGCTCAGGGGCAATGTAGCTAGTATATCAGATAGAACTTCTCATGTTTTCCCCTTTACATTTGATACATTTTGTGATGTGACTCTTAGAAAGCATTTCTATTGTCGATGTTGTTCATAAATGTATCAAATTACACATCTGTTATGAACCAGATTAATTGCTGACAGTTCAATGGATGTGTTATTGACTAGGGATGTCCCGATACCACTTTTTTGCTGACCGAGTACGAGTACAAGTACTTCATTGTGAGTACTCGCCGATACCGAGTACCGATACGAGTACAATTAATAATACAAAACAATGTGTTGTCATCCTCACAAATCTTAAAATTAGGGATGTTCCTAGCGACTAATTTCACTGACATGTACACGACAATTTTGAAACCTATTCGGATAACCGAAAATTAATTGATGAATTTATTTATTGACATTAACTCATTGACTGCCAAGGCACGAGTTTCACGAGTTATTACAGTACTCCCAGGCTGCCACAGCCCGAGTTTCCCGAGTTGGAAGCCATTTTGAAAAAAAAAAAAAAAAAAAAAATTTTTTTTTTTTTTTCAAAATTTTTTTTTATAAAAAAATTTCTAAAAATGCCTCAAATGTATTAGGCATGATCGCAATTGCGAAATTGCATGTTTAGCCCCATAACAAACACATCTTTCAAAATGTCAAAAATGGCTGTTTTGTCTGACTTTGAAGGCTTGTATCTCATGAATGCCTGAACGGATTTCCAAGCGGATTTTTTTGTTTGAAAGCTGTTAAAAAGTACTACACATACTGTATGGTGCATGATCTAGGCATGGGCGTGCACGATCCGTGCACTAAAAATTGATCCGTGCACTAGAAATTTGGAAGGTGGCAGTGTTTGTTTTGTCTGACTTTGAAGGCTTCTATCTCATGAATGCCTGAACGGATTTCCAAGCGGATTTTTTTGTTTGAAAGCTGTTAAAAAGTACTACACATATGATGCATATATGGTGCATGGGCGTGCACGATCCGTGCACTAAAAATTGATCCGTGCACTAGAAATCTAGGATAGTGGCAGTCTGGTACTTGGGGGCCATCTTGAAATGGCATTCAATGAGTTAACAAGCAGAAAATAGCCTAAATCTAGCACATTTCAATCTATTAGGCTAAACCTCATTTGAAAAAGATATCAAGAGTATATGAAAGCCTTTTAATAATGTTTATACTATTGGAATCTGCTCCAAAATAATTGATTACATCACCAGTGAAAGACGTAGTCTAAAACTAGGTCACCAATTAACTCCCCAGAGCAGCGCTCCACAGCGCAGCTGGACTGACAGGACTCCTCTCGTTAAGCGACCTCTCTCATCTCGCTCATCTCTCATCACTGTTAGGCCTACTTTAAACCATTATTTATGGCATTCGCAGCCAACTTATGACTGAGACTACTTTCTCCATGTTCTCAAAATCTCACCTCAAAATGGATTATTCTTCAGATGAGCGGATCACACTGATGCAACAGGCTCGAGCCGAGCTGCCGAGGTAATGAGTGAGTGATTCACATCCAGTCGGCTTTTTTGGATTTGATTTCTCCATCAAAGGCAAAGCACTCAGACAAACTTTGCATCGTAGCAAGTTTTAAGATTAATGAATGATGAATGATGCTGCTAAATCACTCAATGTAGGCCTACTCATGTTGAAGCAGCAGAAAGACAGACAGACAGCTGCCGCCGCTGAATGCCAGCGTTCACTCCGTTCAGCGTGCACCCGCTGTGGGTCATCGTGACCACAATTACCAGTATGACAGTCAGGCTCCGCAAATCACCCTTGGTAATTCTTAATTTGCTTATTTTACATGTTATAGCAACCTTTTATTATAAAGAAATTCTCCTCTGCCTACAAAATGATGTCATACTTAACTCATTGACTGCCAAGGCCCGAGTTTCCCGAGTTATTACAGTAGTCCCAGGCTGCCAGAGCCCGAGTTTCCCGAGTTGGAAGCCATTTTGAAAAAAAAAAAGAAAAAAAAAAGATTTTTTTTTTTTTCAAAATTTTTTTTTATAAAAAAAAATCTAAAAATGCCTCAAATGTATTAGGCATGATCGCAATTGTGAAATTGCATGTGTAGCCCCATAACAAACAAACACATCTTTCAAAATGTCAAAATTGGCTGTTTTGTCTGACTTTGAAGGCTTGTAACTCATGAATGCCTGAACGGATTTCCAAGCGGATTTTTTTGTTTGAAAGCTGTTAAAAAGTACTACACATTTGATGCATATATGGTGCATGGGCGTGCACGATCCGTGCACTAAAAATTGATCCGTGCACTAGAAATCTAGGATAGTGGCAGTCTGGTACTTGGGGGCCATCTTGAAATGGCATTCAATGAGTTAACAGCCCCATTGCCAAGGGTGTCGCACCAAATTCTGGGCCCTGGGTACAAGGATTCACTGCTGGCCCCCCATGAATGTTCTTCATGGGGTATTTAAAAAATAGCAGATCTGCAAGCTTGCAGTGCGGCACTGTGAGCTTGCATATCTGCTATTTTTCAATAGCAAAAGTATAAAATAATTAAGGCCCTGGCTTTCACCTTGAGCCCCAGTAACCCAGTCCCACTTTTCTCCCCCTTGTGACGCCCCTGTTCGGTATCGGCCGCTGCCGTCAGAAGTATCGGGCGAGTACGAGTACAGCAAAATAGGGTTGTATCGGCGCGAGTACCGATACCGCGAGTACCGATACCGCATCCCTATTAGTGACACATGTCACTGGAAAGGGCAAACTGAGTAGACCGCAATAGTTAATACATGGGAAAGACAGGGTAAAGTTTTGGTTCAAAGGGTGAAACTTTTTAGTAGCAGGGTGCTTCCTTACCGGACAAAGTAATGACACTCGCAGGCTGGTGGTGGCTATTTCACTGTCTGGATCTGCTGTTAACTTCTCTTTGACTGTAATAGACACACACAGACACACACACACACACACACAGACACACAGACACACACACACACACACACACACAGACACACACACACACACACACAGACAGACACACACACACACACACACACACACACACACACAAAATGAGCGGGCAATTATATTACCAGAAACACATGAAGAACTAGCCGTGACTGACCATAACAGGTCTATAACTCTGTTGTGAGAGAGTACAAATGGAACCAAATGAACCAAATGAAATGAACCTTAATGGTAAATTTGGTTCCATTTTGTAAACACTCAGGGCTCTATTTTGATTGCGTTAAGTACCAGCTCTTATGCCTTAACTTAAAGGCCTGTTCATACTGTCTCCGACCACCAAACCTTTCGTCTGAAAGGTCTGGTTCAACTACAAAATGACTTCACTCGCATCTTCTGAAAAGCATTACTCCGAACAGTTCGAAAAGCTGCACGTCGGAAAGTCGGAACTCTCCAACGAAAGATTCGGTGGTTAGAGACAGTATGGACAGGCTTTTAAATTAAGGCATAAGACTAAGAGCTAGTACTTAAAGAGGCGGTGCCATAGTTTTGTACTTTTTCTAGTTTTCATGTGTCTAGGAGGTTGACAGTACTTCATTAGACCCCCTGGTGTGGTTAATATGAGCAATTATGTATTTCCTTTCTATTTGGGTTTTAGCTGTAGGCTGCCACCTTGTGGGGTCAAACGTGCCGGTCCAAAAACACAGATACTTATTACATCACAGAATCAACCCCTCCCCTAATTACCATTCACCCAACATACGTGGGTGTGGCTAACTTCAGCTTGGTCACCACCCACCATGACAACCATGCATACCAATGAACTGGTGGGTGTAGCCATATAAAAACATAATTTTAACTCTTTCTGTACACTTTTTTGAAAGAAATCTTCCTCCTAGTATAATCGAGCCCAAAATAGAGCCCTTAGAGCAGGGGTCTTCAACGTTTTCAGGCCGGGGACCCCCAAACTGATGGGGATATGGAGCAGGGACCCCCTATACCTCGTAGGGTGGGGGGGGTCGGGGCTACGACATATTTTTTTATTTTAAACATGTACAAGTTACAGCGAGCAGGGTGGGCCGTACCACTACCATTTCTAAACATACTACTTATTAACTGAGAACCAATGTCAATAATATCAACAATCTGTCAATTGCATAGTAATCATGTATTCAAGCTATTCAAAATGGATAGAATCATGATTTATGTTTTAACATAAATGTGAAAAAATAAAAAAAAGAAAGAACATTTTTGAAATCTTTTTTTTAAAGCAATAATTTCGTGGACCCCCTGCAGTACCTCCGCGGGCCCCCTAGGGGTCGCGGACCCCCTGTTGAAGACCCCTGCCTTAGAGTTATGGGGATTCTTGAAAATACAAAGTTTGAGAACCACTGTACTAGTGGACTCCTATAGGACTCCTATAGGACTAGTATCATAGTAAATCAAACTTTGGAGTCACATTCAGTAATTTGGTATTATGATACAAAATAAGAACATTATAATGGTGTGTAAAATAAAATCAAAGATTTGCCACGGACAAGGACAAGTCTTTGTCACGGACACATTTGTCTGTGTACGGACACATTGATGACCCCTGGTTGCGTTCTATCTTCTATTCACATTGTCTGAGAGAGCCATGGATACATAGCAGCAATGTCACATACTGAGAAGCCTTGCATGCTGTGATACCCAACTAATAGGGGTGTAATGATATAGTAACTGAATCGATGATCTACTGTACTATATCGATATGCAAAAGAAAGATATTGTACCGTTTTACAATGCGGATAATCGGTATTGAATCGTTTTGCAATGCAAATAATCGATTGTATGGAAACTAAGTATTTTGCCTTGTATTTAGCAATTTTTAAAAATTAAAAAGAGGGGTCTAATTACTTTTTTTTTTAACTAATTCCATTCCATATAGCTACTCTTGGGTCTATCGATAAATGTGTGTAATCTCTGTGTTCATTTCAAGGTGCAGGTTTGTCAATATGTGTTGAAATATAATGTCCATGTATTTGCTAGAGAATCACAGTCATCTGTGGTGGTCATGGTGAGCCAAAATTGTGAGTCAAACATTTCCTATATGTACAACAAGGGTCTTCAACAGGGGGTCTGGGACCCCTAGGGGTCCTCAGAGTTACTACAGGGGGTCCTCAAAATCTAGAGTGATAGGCCTAGAAACCCGTTTCTCCTTTTTTATATTAACCACATGAACCCTAGTGTCCTTATTCTGAGAACTTTAGCCAAAAACAGCAGATCTACAAGCTCACAATGCCTCGCGCTGCAAGGCATTGTGAGCTTGTAGATCGGCTATTTTTGGCAAAGAGGTTTGGTGTAGAGGGGAAAAGGATTAGACTAAGTACAGAGTGAAAGGTCAAGTTTATTGAGTATTGACGGCTCAAGCGGTTAAATATCTGAAAACACAAATTGACATCAATCCAAAATACACTGATGATCGTGCTGTCAAACAATGAAACGATATGGAATCTATGAAAAGGTTGTGGGGGGTCCCTGCTTCATCTTTCTCTCAACTAAGGGGTCGTTGGCCTGAAAACGTTGAAGACCCCTAGAGTACAATGTAGCAGCATAGCATGTAGTGTTTATAGTGTACAATGTAGCAGCATAGCATGTAGTGTTTATAGTGCGTACTGAGTGCTCTGGAGTGGTCTGGGTTCCTGATGCCTTTGGAGCGTAGCCTCTGTAGCAGCACAGTGGACGCCAGCTGTTTCACCAAGTACACTGCCATGGAGTAGCTCTGTGGACACAGTACATGCTGTAAGCACAGACACATACACACACACATGTTGGTCCCTCTATTAGCAAGACAAGGTCACTGTGAATAAAATGTAAATGATGAATGGAGATCGCTGGAAAGCAGTGTTGATTTCGTCGACTAAAAACTATGGCGAAAGATGTTCGTCGACTAGCTTTTTTCACAGCCGAAAATGAAATAAAATCTATGCTATGATGACTAAAACTAAGACTAAATATACTGACCATTTCGTCAACAAATACAAACTAAGATGTTAGGGAGAGACTAGTGGAGAAGAAATCCAGTAGAACTAAAAGACAAGTAATTTTATGTCTGGTTGCTCTCGGGTGTTGCGCTCTGAAAATAGCAGATCTACAAGCTCACAATGCGTCGACGCGAAGCTTGTAGATTGGTTATTTTCAGCAGGCAACCAAGTGTAAAATCAGCAATTCAGCCGACTCTTATGATATTTAGTCAACTAAAACTAAACTAAAACTTTTCAGATGACTAAAATATGACTAAAACTAAAACATTTTTTTTTCAAAGGACTACGACTAAAACAAAATAAGAAATTGCTGTCAAAAACAACACTGCTGGAAACTGTGGTGAAAGTGTCAAATGAAAGTGGGTTCTTACTCTTCCGATCTCAGAGGTCCACGACACCACGATGGTGTTGGGAACCGTGGTTGACAATCTGACCAATGAGGTAATGTTGATGGGCCGGCTCGGCCGCTTGGGCTCTACGCCATTTTTGGTTGGTGGAAGATAACCCTAAACGATAGAGACAAATTAGGTTTGATCAGCACTGCAAAGAGCGTCATCACACAACACACAACTTGTGTCTTATCATGTCATCATGATGAAATTCATCAACCAGAGGATCTGGTCAATCTTCTGTTAATCCATTCTTAAAATAAGTTAAATAAATATGAGGAGTGGTTTATGCTGGCAGAAAACGTGCAGCTCTCTATTTTGGAACAACAGCAATAGACCATATTCACGTAAGAGTAAAAATGACAACCGTGTTACCATTTTGCATTAAAAATAAAGGAATAAATAAATAAATAAACGGGGTGGCATTCCATTAACTCAGTCGGTGCCATATTTAAAGTGGGATGACCTCTTATATTGCCGGTTCGCCAACAAAGGGTTAAAAAAATAGTGTGCACGCTGGTGCACACATTCGTGCACAGATCATGCACTATGCATGTGCATGCTTTTCACAGCTTTCAAACAAAAAAATCCGCTTGGAAATCCGTTCAGGCATTCAGGAGAAAGGAGCCCTTATGTTTTCTTCAAATGTAAACAAACATGGCTGCCATGTTTGAAAGATGGGGTTGGTATGGGGGTTAAACATGCAATTTCGCGATCGCGATCATGCCTAGTACACTGTTGGAGGTCCAAAAAATGTTTTTCAAAATATTTTTTTTCAAAAAAAAAGAAAAAAAAAAAGAAAATTATTATTTTTTTAAAAAAGACGTTCAGAAGACGTCTGGCAGGGAGGTCCATAGTGAAAAAGACGTTTTAAAGACGTTTTTATTATAGAAATGTCTTTTTTGGCAGGGTATGAGTTAACTGGCCGCTGTGTGAATATGGTCTATGGCTGCACTTGAAGAGGTTAGTATTGCACTGCTACTGAATTACTTTTATCAGAACAGGACTTCATTGCTTTACTGAAAAATGAAATGTTCACTGGTCTCCACTGGGCTGAGACCAGTCAAGAGTTTGATTTAGAAATGGCTCCTCTGGTTGGACATCATGATGGTATGACTTCTTGCCCACTGACGACACCCACAAAGCAAGGAAATGCCTACAGAGTGCTGTGGTTGGTCGTTCTAAAGCCCAGACGTGAGTTTGCAATGAATTCCCCAGCCAGGGTTTCCGATTGAATCCGAAAATATGGTCTGTGGTTAACAAGACAGTTTCACGTTGTGTTCTATGCTATAAATTAGACCCCTTCATTTGGAAGCCATTATGTGCCTTTTAAAACTTATATTAATTGTGTGAAATCATAAAATTGTTTTGATTTAAGGATATTATGTTGTTGACAAAATGTGTAAAAAGTAAAAAACCATAAACAATTGTTTGCAACGGTGCATATTTCCTTAATTTATCCAAAACTCAATGCAAAAGAACGCCATTGTTGGAAATCTGCGGTTGGGAGTCCTCCTGGTTGACCTACAGAAAGATGTCATCCAAGCAGACCACAATGAAAGCAACATGTGTGGGCTGGCTCTCTCTTACTGGAAGGTTGCATGGCTTCCCATTGACTTTCACACACAGGTTGGGTGGGAAATGGTCTTCCTGAGGACAACTCGTCTCCGACAGGCAAAACCGCAACTGAACTTGAACCGAGAAGTCACATTTGGTCCCCGAGATGTCCCTAGGATGAGAGAAAACGACACATATCAACTCATTAACTGCCCCAACCAGAGAATCCAGAGAAAAAGCCGTTGGTCCAGGCCGCTTCGCCCAAGAACCCAGATCATTTAATTTGTAGCGGCGATCCAAAATCGGATCGCCGCTCCAGCTAAGTAAGCTTCAGTTCTGGACCGGTAACCTGGACCCGGAAACATTTTTTTTGCCCGGAACAAGACAGTTCTCTGTACTCTTTGTTTGTTACTGTCTGTTTACGATTCTATGAATGTCTTCTAAATCCTAAATCAGTGGTTCTCAAACTTTTTCATGTCAAGAACCCCCAAAATTACATGTATTTGGCCACGGAGTCACGGACCCCCTTCTCAAAATATGTTGTTCCAGGGACCAACCAGAAGCAAATATTTGAGTTACAAATGTTCGCTTTTAAAATATATTCAAAGACTTGCAAAAGAATCTAGATTTTTCAAAAATAGAAGATCTACAAGCTCGCAGCGCAGCACTCGGTGCCGCGCTGTGAGCTTGTATATCTGCTATTTTTCAATAGCTAAAGCATTAAATAATTCTAGGCCTAAATGGGTTAAAGAATAAATGATTCAAACAATCAATCAATCAATTAATTATTGATACGGTACACTGCATAGGGCAGGTCGGGTGTTTGGTTGGAACTCACATAGAGCTGCTGATCTGCTGGACTTGCTGTGGTGTTAACGCAAAGGCAAAACACGTCTCCTGAAAGCGTTGGCTGTTGTCGGACGCTGTCATGAGACGAAGATAGAAAGATAGACAGACAGAGAGAGAGAGAGAGAGAGAGAGAGAGAGAGAGAGAGAGAGAGAGAAAGAGAGAGAGAAATAATGGTCACATTAATTACCTTGACTCAACAGTGATCATAGCCACGAATAATGATCACTGACTGTGCCATGTAGCTAAACATCCACCTTTTACCCCACTCCACTGAAAACATGGAAAAGAACTTCAAATTTGTTATACTGTATACTACAACAGACTAAACTAAATATGCATATTTAGATAGATCCAAAATATCCAAATGTACACCAGAAACACTAACAACATACTAAGGACATTTCATCTTCTCTATTCAACAAAACTCTTAATGGCAGGTAGTGGTACAAACCCAACTACTGTATACACACGCGCACGCACGCACGCACGCACGCACGCACGCACACACACACACACGTTTAGATGTGTTGCTCATTCCATCCACGATTAGGCCTGTCACAATTATTACATAATCGTCTAATCGCAATTATTTTGTCATAATCGTTTCCATGTTGAAAAATGTTCATATATTTTCAAGCATTTTCAAAAAGAGTGGAAATAGACAATCTACAAGCTCACAATGCGACGCGTCGCGATATTTCCACTATCAATGTTCTGTTTTAAGTATAAAGTTGTCAAATCTGTCAGTTATTTCTTTGTATATTTAGGTCATGTGTCATATCTGCCATGTGCAACTTCAAAGCCTACAAGCCAAACAGAAATGTAATTGTCAACGACAAAAACACAATTAAATTGTTAATCGCAATTATTTGAGGGACAATTAATCGTCATGTAAAATGTCATAATCGTGACAGCCCTACACACAACCCACATTTAGTTGTGTTGCTCATTCCATCCACGATTGCACGGGTTATACCTCAGTGTAAAGGTGACTAATCAATGATACCAGTAAGATGCCTAAGGGCAACAGGCGAGGTCACGTTAGATGTGGGCTTAATATTGATGACATTAGGGATCTCCATATATGGGCATAAAAGGGATTATGTTAGTGTGGTTCCCCTGTGGTTCACAGTGATGTCAGAGCGTGATGTCAGAACGTCAAACCCATAGACCGTAAAAAACCTTACACGGACAGAGATAAGATGTGCCGTTTCTCATACTAAACTGGGACCTACGGTCGCAAACAACACAATACCAATTGGTATTATTGATGGGGAGAAATATTGAACAAAGTTACATTTCCGGCGAACTGTTTTAGAGGAGTTTGAAAATTGTGCATATCTGTACCCCCTGAATAAATGGCTTCTATCCAGAGGTTGAACTCCTCCCCTTGCTAGGTACATCTCCACTCGCTCACTCACTCCATCGATAGATGGATACTTTATTAATCCCGAAGGAAATGTGTTCTGTTCAACAGCTCCAGTTGCAATGCATTCATCCAGATCAATAAAGAGAAGCACCATGAACATATCATGGACATACTGTAGAATGCAGTTAAAAAGGTTACAAGATTATCACAATAATCTTTACAGCAACCACCATACTCTTCATTTGATCAGTCATTAACTTATTCTATCTATGAAACTGTAAGACCTATAGGGCCGGAACGATATGAGCATCTCATGTCACGATTATTGTGACCAAAGAAATTGCGATTTACGATATTATCGCGATAATCAAAACAATCCCCAACATCCTTTATCCTGGGGCGGAACATTTGCCAAAAAATAGCAGATCTACAAAAAGCTCACAGTAGATCGGCAATGTTTTTGGCAAAGAGATTTGGTAGAGAGAGTGAAAAAAAGTATGTAATGTTGTCAAGTATGTTATTTCCAGTTCCATTAGAGGGTTTGCAGCTCTGCAAATAAAAGGTGAATTGATCCCAGTGAATGATAATTTCACGTTAAATTTAAATCTCCACAATACGATTATTGTGAGTCCTACCGTACCCACTGTGAGCAAAGTCTACAACAGGGGTCTTCAACAGGGGGTCCGGGACCCCTAGGGGGTCCTCAGAGTTACTACAGGGGGTCCTCCAAAACTGAGTGATACAACCTTTTTTTCCCCCTTTTTTATATTAAACAGTAAACACTTGAACCCTAGTGTCCATATTCTGAGAACATTAGCCAAAAATAGCAGATCTACAAGCTCACAATCTGCTATTTTCGGCAAAGAGGTTTGGTGTATAGGGGAAAAAGAGCACACTAAGTACAGAGTGAAAAGTCAAGTTTATTAAGTATTCACGGTTCAAGTGGTTACTGCACAAATTGACATGAATCCAAATACACTGATGATTGTGCGGTCAAACGATGAAACTATAGTGAATCTGGGGGTCCCTGCTTCATCTCTCTCTCAGCTAAGGGGTCCTTGGCCTGAAAACGTTGAAGACCCCTGGTCTACAATGTTGGGTGCGTTTGTCACAGTGTGTTGCACAACAAAACTGTGTAAACCTGGAGCATGTTTCAGTCTCCCTCCTCACAGGCCACACGGTCTAAAAATAGAAAGAGCCTCTCTCTCCCTCCCTCCCTCTCCCTCCTTCCCTCCCTCTCTCTCTCTCTCTCTCATTCCCTCTCTCTCTCTCCCTCTCTCTCCCTCTCCCTCCCTCCCTCTCCCTCTCTCTCTCTCCCTCCCTCTCTCTCCCTCGCTCTCTCTCTCTCTCTCTCTCTCTCTCCCTCCCTCCCTCTCTCTCTCTCTCAGTCTCTCTCTCTCTCAGTCTCTCTGTACCCCCCCCCCATCCTGCTTCCGATCCCTCAGATAATGCCTCATTTATACTCCGGCGTGCGGCGGTGTCGCTCTCTGAAAATAGCAGATCTACAAGCTCACAACATGTCCCCACAGCGTTATTTTCTGTGAGTGACGCCGTCGCACGACACAGTGTAAATCAGGTCTCCAATCTGGCAAATGATATGTTTCTGCCATTAAAATTCACATGAGGGAGGCTGACAGAGCCCTGCTGTTTCGCTCACTCTCTTCTCACTCAGTCTCACAATTAGCGTTAACAAATGACATCGCTGCCATAACGAGGCTGATGATGACATAAAAGTAATCAATCAAGCACATTTGTGACATTATTTTAAGTCCAGCCACTCGAGTCCTTACAGAGGTGGTGCCATAGTTTTGTACTTTTTCTGGTTTTCATGTGTCTAGGAGGTTGACAGTACTTCATTAGACCCCCTGGTGTGGTTGTTATGAGAAATTTAATGCATTTTCTTTTTATTTGGGTTTTTAGCTGGAGGATGCCACCTGCTGGGTCAGACGTGCCGTTCCAAAAACACCCATACTTATTACATCATAGAATCAACCCCTCCCCTAATTACCATTCACCCAACACACGTGGGTGTGGCTAACTTCAGCTGGGTCACCACCCACCATGACAACCACGCATACCAATGAACTGGTGGGTGTGGCCACATAAAAACATAATTTTAACTCTTTCTGTACACTTTTTTTGGAAAAATTCTTCCTCCTAGTATAATCATAATAGTAGATAATCATGTTTTATAGAGGGGAAAATCATGGCACCTGCACTTTAAGCAGGTGTAGGTTCAATATTAAAGATTGCCTTAACTATTTAGTGCATACTGGCGGTGTGTGGTGATAATTAATATGTGGCATTTTATTACATTTGAAAACTTGAGTAGATTCAACTGTCCTAAAGTACAGTATTTATTTATCCCTTTGAGGGCAAGATATCCCCAGTCCCACACTATGTAATTCAGCAACCCTAAAAACCATTTGTCAGAATTATAAGTATTCCTTAAGAGAAACCAGCGGACTAAGTTAGGTGCAACCTTATCTTGTGGCTATCAAATACTGATTGATTTGAATGATGAATGCGAACAATGTCAAGTCACAACATCAACACCACACAGTGTGTGTGTATGACACAGGTATCAATCCATATACTGCAGAATGTGGATGGGATATTGATGTGTCTGGAATGAGTTATAGTTCCAGAAGGAATACATGTGAGCTAAGCTAGAGAGAATGAGCTCAGCTCCAGCATTTAGTGGAGCAAGACGCAGCTGGAGTGTATTAGCTTGTTAGTGGCTTGCTACTTTTGCTACGTTTGGTAAACCGCAGGCAGGCACTCTCTCTCTCCCATCCATAAAACACAGACACACATGCTGTAACTCACAGACAGAATGACAAACACTAACAGTAGAAATCTAATGAAAAAGTTACCTACTGTAGATTATGCCCACACAGCACACACACAACCCACTCACTGATAGGCAAACGCAATGCCATGTCTCCTCCACTTAAGCCACATATAACCTTTATTATGTGCTTTAAGATGCTGTACTACTCTGTTTTACTAATGGGGCTCATTAAAACATTCCTATGTGCTTGCTAAAGTTGGCATTGTTATGCCCCAGTCTCACACTAGTCTGTTATCTCCAACAGTGTATGTACTGTAACAGCATAGTGCCTTTATAACATACGGGTCATATTGTACTAAATGATGGGAGAGATTTTATGTAACGTGTTTGATAGTGGAGTGAGTGATTTGATGCTTTGTTTCTACAACTTTTGTGTGATGAAGATGAAGTCTTGTTTGGGATCATGCATGGGCTAGGTACGGGTTTGGCTGCCAAATGTCAGGTTGTGTTTTGGTGGCAAGAAGTCTCTCAAGAACAGACTAACTGAGCTTGAGTTACAACTGAGCTCCTGTCAAGTGAAAAGGACAAAAGGACCTTTTCTTTGACGATGGCTAGCCAGATTGGGTGGCAAGTGAAGGGTAGTTGATTGCTATAAGAAACAACGCAACAAGCAACCACTTGCAACCGAATCCTAAAACTGTGGGTTGCAACATTATGAAACTGGACAGTCACCAGAACACCCTTGCGCTGTGCTGCGACCGACCAGGAACTTTATTGTGTGTTTGGTGCGTGCAGTGTTTGACATTGTGGTCCTGTATGTGCCTAATTGTCTGATAATGTGACAGCATTTAGGATGCTCCCATGCTACAGAACTGACAGCTCACATTACATTAAGCTTGCCTTGAAGGGTTTCTAGGATTATAAGTCTTGGCAAGCAAATATGCACAAGTGTGGGTACATAATAGTATAAATGTATTGTGTATTGCAAATTTGGACTCACTTGCACAATGTGATTCTGTAAAAAAAATAGTTTTCTGGTCGTATGATAACAGTCAATATGAAATCAAAATTCCCACAGCACTTCCCCAACAAATCCAACACATGGTTTTCATTTTCATTGGTGTGAAATGTGGGGAATAATGGCTTGGAGTGGCTTCCCTTTTATTAAATACAGATTTACCAGCCACACAAGCGCTGCTCATCATTGTCAATTCTCAAGGTGACACATTTGACTGAGTGAGTGGCTTAGCGGTGGTATGTCATTAACTAATAATTTAGTCCCCGCTCCTTTGGGGTATTCTTTCCACACGGACAGTTGGACACACAGACTGGGCGAGGTGGGGTTGACCTGCAGTTGTTCTTTCAGCCTAATGAGCATTGTGATGTGTTATGTTTAATCTGAAGGGATTGCATTCTCTATGACCTCATGCACACCTGCTCCGAATTTGCCGTGCGACAAGTGGCTGCGGCAGTCCGTTTTTTTCCTGTTCGAACCCAGTTCGATTTGTGCGTCTTTTCGCATGCTGTAAAAACTCATTGAGTCCTTTTATGACTCCTTTTCGGATCCGCCGGGAGGATTCCACACTACATTGCAAATCCAATGCGTTTTTTAATCATGCAGCAAACTGAAAAAACGTGACGGGCCTGTGTGCAAAGCCCTTAAGTCTTGCAGTATGCTATTACGGTTTCCGGCGGGGGCGCGCCGTCTGAAGTGTACTTGAAGGGGTACAGGTTTTTGTGTTTTTTCAGTCAAGTCACCGGCAGCGAGATGTAAATCGTTTACAAAATGAAAACAGGAGAGATGGCTTTGATGCAGACATTGTTACAACTCATTAAACAAGCCTGATGAGAGTAGTGAGTAGTCGTTTCTTCTGCACCATCCTACAGAATTGTCTAAAGCCAAGTAGGGACAGAAAAACAGTCTGAAAGACAATAGTACTGTGAAAGCTTTTTCTAAACATGTCAAATATAAAAGGTAGCAAATCAAATGTGCCAGTGGCACTCCAAAAACATGAATAAAAGAAAGAATAGCAAGACATGGCCTCAGTTTATCTTTTTAAAACATCTTGGATTATCAGATTTGTTTGAAAAAAGAAAAGAAAAAAGCAGCCAGGGCACCATGACTGTCTGACTGGTACCAGCCTGCTTTCTAATACTATAATGTAACATTCCCAAGTGCGTTAGGGACGAAAGAACACCTTAAAATGAAAACTCATATTTAGATTTAAGCCGCAAACACATTATATGGTCTGAAAAACTCAATTCAACCCATTATGCGCGAAAAGGCTAATCAAAAATATGAAGCAGGCCCGAGCTCTCTCCTGAAGACATGGTGATTAACTCATTTATATCACGTTGATGAAATCCATAATGAATACAGACACATCGTTTTGGAAGGCGAGATAATGATGGAGTCGCGACTGGCATGTGACAAGTATTACTGTCGCCATGGTAATAGAGACAGTGCCTCTGTAACAGCATCTGTTTAATCAGAGGTTATAGGGTTTATTGTATGGAGGGGGGGGGGGGTAGCCACAGGGTAACTCACCTTCCTCTGACAGAATGAAAGAAACACAAAACAGGGCATGGGGGGAGAGAGAGAGAGAGTAGGGATGTTCCTAGCGACTAATTTCACTACGACAATTTTGTAAACGAATATTCGACTAGTCGAAAATTAATTGTTTTTTTTTTTTTAATTGTAATTTCACACAGAAAATAGCCAAAACTGAGCACTTCGATCTATTAGTGCAAACCTCGTTTGAAAAAAGTATCAAGAGTATATAAAAGCCTTTTAAAATGTTATATAATATTGAAATCTTGCTCAATTTAATCAATTACGTCATTGCGTGAATCTGGGTCAGATCAATAATTAGGCATCAGTCTCAGCTTGGTCGCTACAACAGCTGATGTCTGTCTGACTGGAGTCGCTATAGTAACTGAGCAACAGCTCTGTTCTCTTCAAAGTTAGCTACATAATGGTATTCCATACTCAGCCAATGTATGATTAAGCATTCTCCTTGGATTGTTCTCACCTCAAAATATGGATTAATTCATGGACCGGATCACAGATGCAGCGTGCAGGCGAGTGATTCACATCCAGTATCTTTAAAGTTGTACCATGTAACTTTTTTTATAAAACAAATCTTAAAATTGTCCTAACTGTTAAATCGCTAAAGTTTTAGAACACCCACTCCGTTATTTTCAGCTTCTGAAGCCTTCTCTTTATATGTTTTCTATGATCCTGGCCGTGGACCGGATTTCGCGCCAAAATGACGTAATCTGCATCATCTGTATGCGTTGTGTATACGTTGCCCAATCACATCGCCGATCATGCACACATGGTACACTACCGGCCAATCACAGCTTATCTGCTCTGGTCTCCAGGAAGCGCCTCCGCTTGGCTACAGTGTTTACCATGGTGAAGGATTTTAACCTCTTAATCCACAAATCCTGGCCAGAAAATTACGTTCTACCATGCGTTCTACCCCTCCACGGATTACTATCGGTCGCGGTGGTTTGCGGCGCCGCTCCGGTGGTCCGCGGCGGTGGTCCGCGGCGGTGGTCCGCGACGACTCCGGCCGAAAAACGGCCGAAAAAAGCAATACCGCTACTGACCACTAGTTGAACTTACACAGTATAGCTTTAAGATACACGTCGCTTAATTGCCATTAATTTACTTGCGCAGCGGACAGCCTGCCTGTGTGTGGCTGCGTGCAGCCATGCACACTCACTGCAGGTCAGCGTGACCACTGCAGCGCGCAACAGTCAGTCAGACTGTGACACAGACAGTCATGCTCCGCAAATCAACCAAGGGATTGCTTAATTTGCTTGTTAAAAAGTATT
The DNA here is from genome assembly GCF_963921795.1 of Nannobrachium achirus. Lineage (NCBI taxonomy): Eukaryota > Metazoa > Chordata > Actinopteri > Myctophiformes > Myctophidae > Nannobrachium > Nannobrachium achirus. The sequence continues at coordinate 46,457,639 of NC_137816.1, forward strand.
ATTAAGACAAGACAGTAATATGGGCGCAGAGTTTAAATGTTTAATAAAGTTAATATCTCAATAATTAAAAATATATTTAATAGAATAATCGAATTGTATTTTCAAAACGAATAGTGGTTTACAAACCGTGTACTCGGATAACCGAATACACGCGCACATCCCTAAGAGAGAGAGGGAGAGAGAGGTGAAGATGGGCGTGTGTGAGAGAGAAAGAGGTGGGGAGACAGAGTAGTGGGGAGGGGACGAAATAGAGAGAGAGAGGGAGAGATCTGTGTAGAGGCACGAGCCAGAGGTGCAGGGAAAGGGGTGAGGGAGGGAGGGAAGGAAGGAGAGAGATGGAGATAGGGAGGGAGGGAGAGCGAGCAGTGGGGAAGGGGAGAGAGAGAGAGAGTGTAGGAGAGATAGAACAGAGAAGAGAGAGAATGATGGCATAGAGCAGTGGTTCTCAACCTGTGGGTCGGGACCCCCAAATTATTTTGGGGCGGTCCCCAGAGGATTAACTTAATGTGCAACATTGTTTTCTCACTCTACAGTAAACAAACCAACATAACGTTTAAGTGTATAGAGGGTATCTGCACATTTCTAAAGTGACAATTTAAGGACTTTTTTATTCTTCTAAAATTATGAATTAAACATTGGCCAAATTGTCAAACGCTCACAACGCCTCGCATTGTGAGCATGTAGATCTGCTATTTTCACAATAGAACCGTGTTATACAAACTCAACTCTTAGTGCTCGTCAGGGTGGGGGGTCCCCAGTTAAATATGATTATTTTGGGGGTCGTGGCCTGAAAAGGTTGAGAACCAGTGGTATGATGGTATGACCAGAGTATGATAGTGAGTGAGTGAGTGAGTGAGTGAGTGAGTGAGTGAGTGTGGTTGCACACTGCTGCGTTTTTGCGTTTCGTTTTGGAAATCCGCAAAAAAAACATATTTTCAGGCCAAGGAGAGAGAGAGGAGAGAGAGAGAGCAGGGACCCAGTGGCGACAGTTGCGAAAATCAGAAAAAAATTATCCTGGTCCGAAAATGAATACGAAACGATTTTTTTTTAATTTACGTGCTCCGAAATTCGCTTCGATATTCGGCCGAAAAAATGCAGCAGTGTGCAAAGACCTTTAGTGAGTGAGTGAGTGAGTGAGTGAGTGATAAATGATCTAACTGTAATGAGGTAGAGATGGAGATAAAAGGTGTAAGGGAAACTAAGCTGCTAATCAGAACAAAGACGAGCATGTCGATTACTGACTGTGTGTGCGTGTGTGCATGCACGTGCGGGCGGGCGTGCGTCTGAGTGAGTGGGGGTGAACGTGGGCGATCATGTGAACAAATGACTGGAGTGAAACATGGAATGGGCTCGTTGTAATGTAAACAGTAATCAGAAGGTGGGAGAGGAAATCCACACAGTGGGCACAGCAAGGCAGGCGAGAGAAGAGAAGAGAAGAGTGAAAATAGATGCAAGAATGTGATCAGACAGGAGGTTGCTGATGAAGCCTATACTTAAGCCTAACGTATATACTTTGTTGGCTGGGGTCTATCCTTTTTTTATCTTTACACCAAATCTACATGCCCACAACGCGTTCGAATGCAACGCATCGAACTGGGCCGCTGGCGCAGTGGTCTAGGCACCTCGGCTCAGTGTAGCAGATGTTTCGTGGGTTCGAGTCCTGATCCCGACGGCTTTTGTTGCATGTCACTCCCCGTCTCTCTCCCCATTTCCTGACAGACTACTGTCTATCCCTATCAATAAAGGCATAAAAGCCCCCCAAAAAGTGACACACTGTGGGGCTTGACGATCTGGGTTTGTAGAGAGCTATTATACCAACTGTTCACCTATTTTCGGCGAATGTTCACTTTTTTTTTTTTTTTTTTTTCAATAATATTTTTTATTGATTTTCAAAGTTATGACAAAAAAGAAAAGACAAGACAGACAGACAGCTCAGCTCAGACACGTTGCAAAAGCAAAGGACACAGGTATCAATGTACATTTCTTTAGATTATATACAGTATCATGGGCTCAGGAGGAAAACATGGCACACAGCTGGGAACACTCAGGTGATTACTTTAACATTTCTAACTTGTACTGAATTAGAAACTACTTTAGTGATGTAGGTCCCTGTGGGGGACATTTACAATTGTATGGAGCTAGTTGCTTGGTTTCTATGGGGGGCTCTTAGCTGTAAACCCATTGTTTTCAGATCTGACTCTGTGATTGGCTGCCTTGTTCTCAATTCTTCCCCCTAAGCTCTGCTTATAAGGGAAGGTATTGGAATGGCAAACTCACTCATGGGCTCAGGAGGAAAACACGGCACACAGCTGGGAACACTCAGGTGATTACTTTAACATTTCTAACTTGTACTGAATTAGAAACTACTTTAGTGATGTAGGTCCCTGTGGGGGACATTTACAATTGTATGGAGCTAGTTGCTTGGTTTCTATGGGGGGCTCTTAGCTGTAAACCCATTGTTTTCAGATCTGACTCTGTGATTGGCTGCCTTGTTCTCAATTCTTCCCCCTAAGCTCTGCTTATAAGGGAAGGTATTGGAATGGCAAACTCACTCATGGGCTCAGGAGGAAAACACGGCACACAGCTGGGAACACTCAGGTGATTACTTTAACATTTCTAACTTGTACTGAATTAGAAACTACTTTAGTGATGTAGGTCCCTGTGGGGGACATTTACAATTGTATGGAGCTAGTTGCTTGGTTTCTATGGGGGGCTCTTAGCTGTAAACCCATTGTTTTCAGATCTGACTCTGTGATTGGCTGCCTTGTTCTCAATTCTTCCCCCTAAGCTCTGCTTATAAGGGAAGGTATTGGAATGGCAAACTCACTCATGGGCTCAGGAGGAAAACACGGCACACAGCTGGGAACACTCAGGTGATTACTTTAACATTTCTAACTTGTACTGAATTAGAAACTACTTTAGTGATGTAGGTCCCTGTGGGGGACATTTACAATTGTATGGAGCTAGTTGCTTGGTTTCTATGGGGGGCTCTTAGCTGTAAACCCATTGTTTTCAGATCTGACTCTGTGATTGGCTGCCTTGTTCTCAATTCTTCCCCCTAAGCTCTGCTTATAAGGGAAGGTATTGGAATGGCAAACTCACTCATGGGCTCAGGAGGAAAACATGGCACACAGCTGGGAACACTCAGGTGATTACTTTAACATTTCTAACTTGTACTGAATTAAGAACTTGTATTGAATTAGAACCATCCAGTGAGTTAAAACATCAGCAAGTGGACCATTCAGATCCAGCAATCTGAGCAATCAGTCAGGGCGGGTGGGGCTCTTAGCCATGGTAGGCAACCCACCTAGGAGAAGGTCACTCTGAGGTAAAAACCAGGACTGTGAGAATTTGCGACCCCACAGCCCTTAAACTAGCATTGAAAAGCCAACCATGAAGAACAAAGTCATTTCAAATCCTATACTTCCAGCGGCGGGAGTCCGCAGGAGCACCGCGGCGGATGGTGGTGCTGGTCCCCCTTCCGGAGGGCATCATGACGACAGGACCTCAAACCCACGGGAACGAGGGAGGGTTCTGTCTGACCACAGCATCCCGTCCAATGCACTCATGCGTTGTCGGAGACCATTTGTAATGGGGACCTTCAACGCATGCACAGTGAGAGAAGAAGCTAGACTGGTGGAATTGGCACATTGTGCTGAAGAACAGGGGGTAGAGATCCTGGGAGTCCAGGAACACAGAAGAGTCCACACTAACACTAACGACCAGATAGTTTACTGCCAAGTGGAGAAACGCACGTTCATCACTGCATCTGCGTGGCGAAACAAGGCCCAGGCTGCAACAGGAGGCGTAGGAATAATGCTAGGCTCTCTAGCGCGCAGGGCCCTCCGACGGGTTCACAAGCACACCGAAAGGATCCTCATGGCTGAGTTCGCAGGTAACCCAGTGACAACAGTCATAGTGGTGTACTCGCCCACTAACACGGCAACACCTGAGGATGTTGAGAAGTTCTATGAGGACCTCACAACAGCAGTCCGAGGTGTCCCAGCGCACAACTTCCTGGCAATCCTTGGCGACTTCAACGCCAGGATCGGACAGGAGGATGCACCATTCCCATACCATGAGTCTACCAACCGCAACGGCGCATACCTCACAGCCCTTCTCATGGAACACCAGCTCCTGGCAGCGAACACCATGTTCAGGAAGAGAACAGGGAAGAGATGGACCTTCCGAGACCGAGCCACAAGGCCTGGGGAGCTACCCAGGCTATATCAGTTGGACTATATCCTAGTGAGGCAAAAGTGGAGGAATTCCATCCTGAATGCTGAGCCATACAGCACGTTCAGCTCTGTAGGCTCTGATCACCGTGTGGTCTCCATGAGGGTGCGACTGAGCCTCAGGGTCCCCAAGCCAAGCCCCAAGATTCGGCATGACTGGAAGGCACTCACGACCAATCCGGGCCTCCAAACCAGGTACACGGAGGAAGTCAGGAAGCGCTTTCGGCAGCTGGATAGGGGAGGAGAGCCCAGCCGTGAATATGGGAGATTCATCACAGCGAATGAGGAGGCGACCAGACTGTGCGTGCCAGTGCTGAACAGAGTAAGAGCACCACCACGGTCCAGACACCCGAAGGTTGTAGCAGCACGAGGCAGGATGGAGGAAGCACGACTCAACTTTGAGCGTGAACCAACAGAGGAGGGTCGCGAGACACTGAACGAAGCCAAACAGTCTCTCTTCAGCACCTACGACACCATCAAAGGGGAGGAAGTGATGGAAAGTGTGCGAAGAGTGCAGGCAGCGCAAGGTGAAAGGCAATACGGGGAGGCCTGGAAGGTAATAAATGAGATGACAGGGCGGAAGAGGGCCAAGGAGGGCCAGGTGGAAGGACACAGCCCAGAGGAGAGGGTGGCAACATGGTTCGACCACTTCCAGAGGCTCCTGGGAACATCAGTGGAAGAGGGAGAGGAGGAAAATATACCGACAGTCCTCCAGGGCCTGAACATCGACGACGGACCCTTCACAACCAGCGAGCTCGCCAGGGCAAAATCCACCCTGAGAGAGGGAAAAAGTGCTGGGCCTGATGGCATACCCCCAGAGGTCTTGAAGAACTGCGACCTAGACAACCTCATCCTAGACTTTTGCAACAATGCTCTACAGCACAACAAGCAACCTGAAATATGGTCTCTGTCTAACATCATCCCGGTGCCTAAAGCTGGAGACCTCTCAAAGCCAGACAACTACAGAGGCATCAGCCTGACATGTATCACTGCTAAGGTCTTCAACCGAATGATACTGAACAGGATACGGCATGCCATCGACCCTCACCTGAGAGAGAACCAAAATGGTTTTCGAGAGGAGAGAACAACCGTAGCACAGATCCTGGCATTAAGGAGATTAATAGAGCAGGTGAAAAAGGACAACCTAGCAGCTGTACTGTGCTTCATTGACTTCAAAAAAGCTTTTGATTCTATCCACAGAAGCAAGATGGTGAAGATACTTGAGGCCTACAATGTCCCTCCCAACATTCTCCGGGCCATCGAGACCATGTACGCAAAAACAAGGGCCAAAGTGGTGACCCCGGATGGCAGCAGTGAGGTGTTTGACATCCGAGCTGGTGTAATGCAAGGAGACACCCTAGCCCCCTACCTCTTCATCATAGTTCTAGATTACGCGCTCAGGAAAGCCATAGGGGGACGAGAACAAGAGCTTGGCTTCACGCTAACACCAAGGAGGTCAAGGCGGCATCCCGCAGTAGTTCTGACAGACCTGGACTATGCGGACGACATCAGCCTGCTCTCCGACAGCATGGAACAAGCACAAGAACTCCTGAACAGGGTGGAGATAGAGTGTGCCAAAGTTGGTCTCAGGCTAAATGCTAAGAAAACTGAGGTTATCACCTATAACCTACCTGATCACTCACCTCTGACAACAACAGAAGGAGCTGTGTTGAAGGAAGTCAAGGACTTCAAGTACCTGGGCGCATGGGTCGACTCAACTGAGAAAGACCTTAAAGTAAGGAAGGCACTCGCGTGGAGGGCCCTGAACGGCATGAACAGTGTATGGAACTCTAACCTCCCCCGCCAAATCAAACTTAGCTTCTTCTTTGCAACGGTGGAGTCTGTTCTCCTCTATGGCAGTGAATGCTGGACCCTGAAGCCAACCCTGCAGAAGTCTCTAGACGGGTGCTACACTAGAATGTTGCGTGCAGTACTCAACATCAACAGGAGTGCACATGTTACCAACAGGAGCCTGTATGAGGGAATACCAAAGGTAAGCGAGAAAATTGCCACCAGAAGAATGAGACTAGCAGGACACTGCCAAAGACACCAGGAGCTTCCAGCCAGCAAATTGGTACTGTGGGAGCCAACACATGGGCACCGGTCGCAAGGACGTCCCACAAAAACATACGTGGACGTACTCAAGGAAGACGTAGGGACACAGAACACCAATGAGCTGGCCAGATGTATGGAGAACCGAGATGACTGGAAACAACGATGGAGGGCTCGTCTGAGGACGACCTAGATAGATAACAATATACATATAGAATTACACTCATATACATACATTATGTACACAAAATGAAAAACAAAACCACGGTGTTAAAGAGACAAAAAGTGATGTTCCTGTCTTATCCATCAAGGTTAGCAGCATCACTTCTGTTAAGAAACCCTATTGTCAAGGTCTCAGCTAACTGAGGACCAATAAAGCGTAAATATGGGTCCCAAATTTTATAGAAGGTATCGGTTGTAGAGCGCAGCAGGCAAGTCAGATATTCCAAAGGCATGCACTGCATGATAATTTTATCCCAGCCTCTCTTTTTTGGCGGTTTTTCATTTATCCAAGACACGAATGTTCACTTTAATGACATGCCCAGAATAGGAATGCTAGGGTTCATGGGGCTAAAACAGGACAGGGCATTAAGGGCATTAGGTCAGACAGACAGACAGACAGACAGACAGACAGACAGACAGACAGACAGACAGACAGACAGACAGACAGACAGACAGACAGACAGACAGACAGACAGACAGACAGACAGACAGACAGAGAGAGAGAGAGAGAGAGAGAGAGAGAGAGATTTCCTTGCAGTCTGCCTGTGAGGGTGAATTACAATTAATCAAGCCACTTCATTACAACCCCTTCTCATTATTATTGGTATAAAGAGGGTAATCTCCAAGCTAGGCCTATGGCGGAGCATTATTAATTTGCAGTCCAATTCAAATTCCCAGCCTACTAAAATGAGCAGCAGCATGGCCGTCCTAAAGCCTCTCCTCCATTCTCTCCTGTCTAACGCACTCGTTCTGCTCCTTCCTCTGTTTTCTGAGAATAATAATGTGGTCAACATGCATTATTTATTCAAAAGTACACGTTTTGTGTCTGTGTTTTGGTGGGCATGCGCAGAATTGTTGGTTTGTGTGTCTATGCAACAACAAAAAATGACGGGCAAGTGCCTGATTTACATTCAAATGACGGAGAGTGTGTGTTTTGCAAGGCACAGGTGTATATTCCTGCACGCCTGCATCACTTTGCATGCAAATGCCTATTGAGGACGACAGGGGGGAGAGAGAGAGAGAGAGAGAGACAGACAGAAAGGACAGACCGCAGGCAGCGACTGGGAGGATGTGCAGAAGGAGGGAGCAAGAGTGCGACTGTAGGGTGGGTGGGGGTTGGGGGCTCTGGGTGACAGTGTGACGACAGAGCTGCAGGCAGCGTGTTTGTACATGCGTCTGGAGGCAAATTAATCACAAGATGGTCTCGACTAACTCCATTAAAATGCTAATGGGAGAATGCAGATATTTCCATATTATTTGCAATGACGTTCCAATGCAGCCGTAGGATTTTTAATGTACAACGCGCAAATGTGCAATCCGGCGAATACACCTAATACAGTCTAACTACATATCGGATCGATTTAAGGGTGGAGGTGAAATGAGCTATAGGCCAAAACGTGAATTTTGACCGAGCACCACCAGGAGACCAAATTGGGGCAGGGGTCCCTTGGCTTACTGGGAGCACGCGTTCAAAGATTCATGCAGATCGGTCCAGATGGGCAGACGGATCGGAGAAAAAAAACGGACAGGCTGACAGGTACTAAAACATAATCTCCGGCCTTCAGTCGTCCAGCCTGGCGAAGATAAAAACCAAAGAAACAAGAATTGACACAGTCAATATATAAGCTGGTCACTGGGTTAAAAAGTAGGGGTGCAGGAAAAAATCGATTTGAATTCGAATTGGGTTTCTAACAAAAATGGATTTTTAATTTTAATTTTTTTAATTTTAATTTTTTTATATATTTTTTTTTATGATTTTTTTTTTCTTAAATTTTTCATTAGATATTATGTTTTGTTTGTACAAGTTAAAAGAATGTGTGCAAGCATGAATAAATCAGACATGTCTTGGATTTACCTTTGTGTGTTTACATTATTGCAATAAGTTGATAAAACCTTTACAATAAAAGCCACGTAAATGTACTCTGCTTTCAGGCCAGCAGACTGGAGTAGATCCTGATATCCTATTAATTGAATAGAGAATCGTTTTGAATCGAGAATCGTTTTTAAATCGGAAAATAATCGTTTCTGAATTTGAATCGTTTGGATTTGAAAGAATCGAAAAAAATCGTGAATCGTGAGCCCAAGAATCGATTCTGAATCGAATCGTGGGATACCCAAAGATTCGCAGCCCTATTAAAAAGGCGGGGACGTTGAACAGTCTATCTCCTGGAGAGATTCTCCGGATCCGCCCATCTGCCAACAGAAACTGTCCGCATTAGCTCAGAGTGCATAGATAATACTATGTAATATCTTTAACTGAGGACATTACTGAAAAGGTAACTTTTCGTTCCATTTCACTGGTTACCATATCCGCAAAGTGCAATTATCATGAAATTGCGCACAAAGTAACTTAGTACATTTACTTAAGTACTGTACTTAATTACAGTTTTGAGGTATTTGTACTTTACTTGAGTATTTCCAGTTTTCAGTAGGCTACTTTTACTTCTAATCCACTACATCTCGGATCCAAATATTGTACTTTTACTAACGTAATGCTTTTAAACACATTTGTATTTGTAAAAGTATATTGAGATGACGATGATGACTGCTCAATGTTCCCATAATGCTTTGAATGAGCGTGACAAAGTGAACATATAACTGACTGACTATATTGTGGGATGAAATCTGCAGTAGACTGCTGTGAATTGCTGTAAGTGGCATCTCTTTAGCCCCTTTTCCACTGGCCCAACTCCACACCACTCCACACCACACCGCCCACTTGTGCCAGGTTTTCCACTACAAGGACCTGGGTAGAGTGGTGTGAAAGTGGTACTAAACGGGGTACTAAAAAGTATCCACTCTAGAGTAGGTCTGAGCTAGGCCACACAGGGCCAAACACATCATAATGACTGATCACTCACTGGCTTTTCATTTAGACTACCATGATATAGTTGTAATACATGATAATAGATTATATTGTGTTATCACCACTATTATAATCTATTATAGTTTATTATAATTATCATAGTAATGCATTAATACTTTATAATGTATTATAATCAGTTATACTCCATTATAGTGTATTATAATTAGGATAGTTGTAATACAAATTTATATTGTATTATAATCACAGTTAAAAGGGTCAATTTTGTGTCAATGTTGTCCAAAAATCATGCAGGTCGGTACACAGTATCTCTGTAGCCATTAAACGGGTATTTCTTACATTGATGCTCCTACATATTATCATGCCAGCACCAGTTAAAGTTACTTTCCATCCCTCATGTGCACACATCCCATAACCCACACACTGCACATCATTTCGGAGCTCATATCTTTGAACGGGTAAGGGCTAGTACAGTATAATCCACAACAGTCCCATGGATAAATGAGCAAATAAAACATGCAGACCACCATCATCACCAGCAAGTGAATGAGACAACATAGTCTACTCTGACTTGAGCCAAAACAGTAACAATCAAACACTACCTTAAAAATAGCAGCTTAAATATGTGGAGATGTTGTGCAGAATATACAATCACTAATCAATAGCAGCAGTGCTCAAGCAAATGTGCAATAAGAGTCAAGCATGTGTACATAGAAATGGAATAGGAAATAGAAAGGAAAAAAGAAGCAGTAGGGCTATTATGAATGGGTGAAGAATGAACATGATTACATACAAAAATGAGTGCATGCAATCAGAACTTTGCCTAGTTAGCTAAAGTATTGAAAACAATTAAGCGTTCTGTCTGATAATACATCTACTGTACAAACAGGCTAGATCTATAGGCTATATGAGATTGGCATTACAGGAAATTCTTGTTTCAACAGCAATTCAGAGTTTTTAACAACATCTATGATCCTGTGAACATTTTGAGAACTAGGACTGAATTTCTGAAACAATAATATTGTGATGCCTACATATTGTTATACATGTCCTTTAAGCCCCAATGAGCACCAGGCAAGATGCATAACACTTAACCACTTTAACTCTGGTGTCCTGGTTTGGGGGATTTGAGGGGAGCATCATTGCTATAACGGAAGTAAATCTAGACTTTTTGACTTGCTAGCTTTTAGATTATTTTTGCATGACATAATCATATGACTAATTTCCATACTTTAGATAACTAGACACATTGTTGCAACACACCAAACCATTCTTCATATTGATTTGGGAGCCCACACATGACATTCATAAAGTGCTATCATGTGTAACTAGTTTGTGCTTGAAAAGTTACCTATGCTTTAATAATGATGTTGGATAAGAAAGAAGAAAGCCAGGAAGAAGATGTTCTGTTGCTTGCTCACCCACATGGTGCACCTGATCCCCAAGTTATCATACATCACTTTCTTCCTTGAGGGTAACGTTACTATCTCAAATGTAGCGCTGTGTATGTTTTGTTGTTTTTCTCTCTCTCCCTGTCTGCTCAACGTGTGTCTGTGCCGAAAAAGCTGATCTACAAGCCCATATCAGATCACTGATTTGACACGTTATGAGCTTGTAGATCAGCTGCAAAACCTGTAATATGATTGGGTGGAACCCCTCGAGCCAATCAGATTTCAGCTAAATTTTGGACTATTCCAAGGTAGGGGGGGTATCACCAGTCTCCCCCCGTGTCAAACACTCAAGCTCATTAAGTGGACTGACCCATCATCCCAGTTCATTCTCAGGTCAGACAGCCAGGCACCGGGGCAGCGCGCATCCTTTGATATTGGCTGCGTGACACCCGACAAGTAGAAGCATACACACTTGCACAGGCAGTGCGCACTCGCAGCTGAGAGCTGTAGCAGCTAATTAGAACGTGTGTCTCACTCGGCCGTCCTAATTCATACCTAGGCTTTTTGAAAATAGCCGATCTACAAGCTCACAACGTGTCACATCTGTACTTTTGCTACTTTAAGTACATTTTGATGACAATACTTTCATACTTTTACTCAAGTACATTTAGAATTCTGGACTTTTACTTATAACTGAGTACATCTACAGTGCAGTATTGATACTCTTACGATACTTTTACTTAAGTAAAACATTTGAGTACTTTTTCCAACACTGCTAATTTCCCCCATAGCCTGGAGGAGCGGTAAACTCTCCTGCCCCCATTGTCTGGAAGGGCACTCCTGGGGTACTGTCCTGCGATTGGCCCTTAGCTCTACCATGTGACATGAATAGCCTATCCAGAAGAGGTAATCAATGGTCGTCTAAGAAAATGACCTGATTACCGAAGCTGGTGGCCCAGCTTAAAAACACTCACAGCCCACATACCAAAACAAATGGCCTGCCTCTTACAGTAACCTGAGATAAGACTTTATGCAGATGTACATACGTATACACAATGATTTACCAGAGGTTTCTTTTGATAGCATATATTGATCCAGCTTCAATCCTTATTTAGTCACAAAAATGCATTTCATCAATGCAGCAGCAGAGGTGACCACAGTAGACTTGCTGAGCTGCTTCCGCAGCGAGTTTGCTCATGGTGACACTCCATCGCATGGTGACAAATTAGCTTGAACTAATTGGTCCACTATTGTCCGATCCTCCCCTGTGTTTATCAGTCAAACCAATAAGACATCACCTTCTTAACCATTCTATAATTCCCAGGGCAAATAAAAGGCTATCATCCTGGAATAAGTAGTGAAGACAGCAATAACAAGGAAAGCTGCGAGCAGATGTCCTCTACCTCTAGATCCATCAGGTGCATTGCATGTACACTGGTTGCTGTAACATCCAGTTAGATGGGAAAGGTTTCTCTGCCACATCCACGTCTGCTTCCTAGGAAGGTCCTCGATGCACGTCCCACTGGGAGGAGACCCCGTGGCAGACCAAAGACCAGATGGAAGGACTATATCTCCAAACTGGCTTGGGAACGCCTCGGTATACTCCCTGAGGGAGTGTAGGAAGTTGCTCGGGATAAGGAAATCTGGAAATCTCAGTTGGAACTGTTACCCGATTCCGGACAAGCGGTTGAAGATGGATGGATGGATGGATGGATCCTGACATATATATATACGTTTTCCTGGATAATTACTGTGCTTGGTGACACTGTTTGACGGTGGTGCTGGTGTGTGAAATGTTACGTTGGACGGTTCATCTGAGAGGAGAATCAAAGATAGACCATGTTGCTGTCGCAGTAGAACGTAAGGTTTATTGCTTTGGATGGAAAAAGAATGACAGTGATCAGATTGAAGTGGAAATCTTCAACACAGTGTCTTTACTCTGGATGAAGCTGCCCCCAGTGACGACAGGAAGAGGAGAAGGTCCACTTCATGTTCCCTTGAACCTCTGGGGCTACACAGCTGTACTCATAGCAGATTGCATCTACATTTGGGGAGGGTATCCATACTGCAACCTTCTCTATGCCTTTAATGTCGACGCCCACAGATGGTTCAAGCCAGAGGTTTCTGGAACTGTTCCAGAGGCATGGTGTTACCACTCAGCCTGTGTGTTGGGGAAGGTCATGTCTGTGAAGGATACATCCAGCGGACTGGATACACCAATGACATGTACAAGTTGGACACCACAACAATCGTGTGGTCTTTAATGAACACCAGAGGAACTCCACCGCCTGTTTCTTCAAGTCAGTCTGCCACCATCATCGGGACAAAGATGTTTGTATTTCGGGGAAGGGGGGACCAGAAGGTCGCCTACAACAGCATCACAGTGTTTGACACACAGAGACCAACTGCTGGCGAGCACGACTTCTGCACCGCCTCTCCCAGAAAGACACTGTGGTCCTTCAGCCTTTGCCTACAATGGAGAGCTGTGCATATATGGTGGCTACTACAACCGGACCCACTTATATGATATGTGGAAATTCAACCTGGTGAACTTCACCTTGAAGAAGGTTGAACTCCAGGGAAACAGCCCTTCTCAGAGGTTATGGAGGTCCTGTTTCATGGTGGGAGATCGTGTCGTCCTCTTTGGAGGATACAAAGTTAACAACACACCCACTGGTGACCTGTTCATCTTAGATTTAAATCCAACACTGAAGAAATTATGCAAGCTAGCAGTTATTCAGTACAGTGTGGAGCAGAAGGAATCCCCTCACAACATTAGGTGGGAACTGACAGCCATGAGTAAAAAAAACACTGGAAAGGTTCACATGCTCAGTGGAGCACACATCTCTGCCAGGGAGTGTGACCAGTGACCAGTCTATAGCATGTTCCAGCGAGTGTGGACTGTCTATAGAATCTGTGACATATCTATGAAGTATTACTCCATGTTTGGCAAATGTTTTTGCCAGGATCTCTTTTCTTTTTTTAAAGATTTGTTTTTGGGCTTTTTATGCCTTTATTTGATAGGACAGTAGACTGACAGGAAATGGGGAGAGAGATGGGGCAAAGGTCGTCCGGATCGGGAATCGAACCGGCGACGCCAGCAGGCATCATAGCCTAATATGTGGTATGTGCCTTGACCACTAGGCCAGCGGGCGCCCCCATATCTGCACTCTTGACGAGGAGCCAACTTGTGCCTTGTGCTCTCTAGGCCATCTTTCGGCTGTTCCCTTCAGTGGTCGCCACAGTGAATCATCTGCCTCCATCTGTCCTCTGCCTCCTCATCATCTACCTCCATCTGTCCTCTGCCTCCTCTTCTTTCACACTGACCAACTTCATGTCCTCTTTCACAACATCCATAAATCTCACAACATCCATAAATCTCCTCTTTAGTCTTCCTTTAGGATTCCTGCCTTAAAATTCCAACCTCAGCATCATTCTTCCATATACTCACTATCCATCCTCTGTACATATCCAAACCATCTCATTTTGGCCTCTCTGGCTTTATCTCCAAAACAACTGAGAGCTCCCAGAGAGAAACTTAACATTTTAATTTTGTCTACTTCTAACTCTGCTATCTATATTTTCCTCAGTGCATGAAAACTGAAAATCAGTATTTGCGCCTCGCTTTGCTGGCTGGCACAAGTAATTTGTTTGGAACCCACAGCCCTAGCCTTAACTTTGCTGTTTTCCATTCTGTGTTGTGATTCATTAGTTCATTAGTGCCTGGATGAACTGGCCTACTATTTCAATACGAATACCAATACGAATATTCATGCATATGATGGCAGAAGGCTTATTTTAGTTGCTTTAGTCTGTAGCACTACTCCTCTACTGTAGTCTGCATGAAATAAAACGATTCACCACTACAGCAATAGAGGTCTTAAGAAGCTGTTTTCAAGATAGCTGTTCATGTTTGTTTTATTTCCCACCGGCATTAAAAGAGCTTCAATATATTTACTCTAAAAACTAAGCAGGTACACTCAACATAAGACCTGCTTTGATCGATATTATTTGAAATGTAATGTAATTAGTCAGTTCATTGAAAAGAAAAGAAAAAAGGAATCATTTGCATTTGTTCTTGAAAATATTGTTTTGGGACTGTGGTGATTTCTTTCTTTTTTTCCTAGCCCTGCCCCTGATTGTCCGCTTTGAAATATAAAAAAAGATATCCCCTATCCTAGAAGATATCGCCTCTCTGTCCTTTTGTCACTCCCCTCACCCAGTGCCAACGAAGGCTGGCTTTGTGATCAATGTGTTTCTAATCCCACGTAACCGCTCCTCACACAGAATCCACAGTAGGGCTGTCACGATTGTGACATTTTACATGACGATTAATTGTCACTCAAATAATTGCGATTAACAATTTTTGTTTGACAATTACATTTCTGTTTAGCTTGTAGGCTTTGTAGTTGCACATGGCAGATATGATGAATAACCTAAATAAGAAATGACTGACATATTTGACAACAGAAAAAGAACATTGATAGTGGAAATAGCCGATCTACAAGCTCCTTGTGAGTTTGCTATTTCCACTATTTTTGAAAATGTTTGAAAATAAACTCAGCACAAAAAGAAAGGAAACTTGACTTTGGTCCATTATATCTCCCCTTTAATAATACCAATTTGTATTGTGTTTTATATCATTTTTATTGTTGATTCGTCACCTTCACAACGAGGTACAGCTTGTTGTAAGCATCGGGCATGCGAGGCATGAGCTACACAGCCAAGCGTGTGGGTAGCGCCAACCAAAACCAAAACCATGGCCTGTAATACTGTTATGCTGGTATTTACTCTCGTTTTGGGCTTCCCTGACACTGAGCTTAAAATTTACAAAGTGTAAAAATGGCCAATATGTGTTTTTTTCTTCCCTTTATTTTCCTTAATACTGTGGGAGAGTGCAATCATTCAATGCTCCAAGCAACAAAGGTGAACACCAAAAGAACAGTATTGCAGGCCTGCCAGGCCATTTTGACCATTTTTGGAGGGGCGCTACCCACACGTTTGGCTGGGTTTCTCATTCCACGAATGCCAGATCCTTACAAGCTGTACCTCGTTGTAAAGGTGACAAATCAACGATAACAATGATATCAAACACAATACAAATTGGTATTATTAAAAGGGAGATATAATGGACCGAATTCAAGTTTCCTTTCTTTTGGTGCCGAGTTTATATGAAAATCTTTCAACATGGGAACGATTATGACAATTATGACAAAAATAATTGCGATTATGTCATATAATTGTGACAGGCCTACTCCACAGCACAACATCGTTGCTCACCTAGACTGGTGGGCTTGATGAGCTCGTCCAGCAGGTCATAAAAGGGAAGCCTCTGGAGCTTGACGTCAGGGTGTAGGGGGTGCAGCGAGGCCGAGGCCGACATGTGATGTGTCAGGCTGCTCAGCTCGTGTTTGCCGGGTCCGAGCAGCGACAGGGGCAGCAGCGCCGCCGGCGACGGCGCACCACCGTGCCCCGCGTGGCCCTCGTACGCCAGCTGGGTCAGGCCGGCAGTCAGCGCCGCAGCCCCGCCGCCCCCGGCCACCCCTCCCGAGGCCGGATGGTGGGGCCCGGCCAGGGCCAGTTCTGAGGGAGAGACCATCTTGGCGGGGAAGCGTCGTCGGTACAGCTCTTTGATCTTCATGTGCACGGCGGGGCTGCAGCCGGCCTTCAGCAGGTGCAGTGCCTTGGTGAGCAGCTCATGCTTGCGTCCGTGCTTGTTGCGTCCGGCGTATCCCAGCAACACCTGCAGCTCCGACACCCGCAGGCTCATCACCATTTGCTTGAGTTGAGAGGATAGGAGGAAGATTTTTTTTTAAAGAGAGAGAGAGAGAAAGAGAGAGAGATCTTTAGTTGTCAACCTCAACAGGGAAAGCAGTAACTTTGGTCAGCAGGATCACAGTAGCAGGAGTAATGTTCTTAAATGCCAAAGTTTCAAATCCCCAAACATGCTGGGGGAGAGTTAGTTGAGTGACTAGCTTAATAGTTTCCCATTCTTTGACAACTGGTGTCGAGGGTAGTGTCCAACCCCGATATGGCCTTATTTGGTCATATCGGATCATATCATATCTGTGAAACGTCTCCCCGAAAAAAAGTATTTCTTCAAATATCAGCACAACATGTGTGATGAAGGCTTGTAACAAGCCTGCTTGACTGTCCTCACAGTCATTGTCCCACACACTCAAACAATACATGTCTCTGTGTCACTTTCTTTTTCTCAGACACCTTGACTGACGAGTAAAGAAAAAAGTTACGTTTTATCTGTGGCAGTACTCTGCCACAGATAAAAGAAATATCTGTGGCAGATATTCTTTTTATCTGTATCTACCATCCACTTTGAATGGAAAAATATCTGGAGAAAGAGATTTTTTTATCTGTTATCAAGCCCAGTTGGAATGGGCCTTAAGTCACATTTGTAGAAAACACACAACGTTCCCAAGATAAAAACATGTTGATGTATTATATGTGTAGCCTTTTGATTTATGACTGATTCGGTACACAGTTTCAGCTGAGGACCTGCTAGCAGCACTGCAGCAGGGATCTAAGGAGGGTAGTGCTGCTGGCCAAAACTTGGGTCCCAAACAAGATATCTCAAAAACAAGACTATTGGATAGATCAGTGGTTCTCAACCTTTTCAGGCAGCGACCCCCAAAATAATCATATTTTATTTTTAACTGGGGACCCAACCCACCCTCAAGAGCACTAAGAGTTGAAGAATTATATTTTGTATAACACGGTTCTATTGTGAAAATAGCAGATCTACAAGCTCACAATGCCTCGTATAGCAAGGCGTTGTGAGCATGTAGATCTATTTTCACAATTTCTGCCTCTAATATTTGACAATTTGGCCAATGTTTAATGTGTCATTTTAGAAGTATTAAAAAGCCCTTAGATTGTCACTTTAGAAATATGCAGACAGACACCCCTCTATATACTTATACTTTATGTTGGTTTGTTTACTGCTGAGTGAGAAAACAATGTTGCACATTAGGATAATCATCTGGGGACCCCCAAAAATTATTTGTGGATCCTGACCCACAGGTTGAGTACCACTGGAATACATTTCAATAAAATTAACTGTGCACCTCATGTTCCACAGAGGATGAACCATACAGATTTTGGTGATCCATGGCCATTCACTAGAGCAGGGGTGGGCAACTTTGATGATGGCGAGGGCCACTAAATTTCCACCTTCACTCCAGAGGGCCACATTGCATATTGCTACGTCCTACTTTGTCATTCTAGTATCTCATACAAAAGAAGCAAAGAATAGCAGATCTACAAGCTCGAAACGCATCGCGCTGCGATGCGTTTTGAGCTTGTAGATCGGCTATTTTTTGCTCCTTTTGAATTGGAATCCTGAATATTTTTTTGTATAAATACATTGAAAATAAAAAAAATACATTTTAATACTACTATACTAGTCATTAAGCTACTAATATAGACTGACCGAATTAAAGCAGATCAAGGTTGTAATTGTAACAGCTGAAATCAATAATATATCAGTATTCCGGTATCAACCTGCAGGCCGCATTGAGTGAAGGTGGGGGCCGCATGTGGCCCCCGGGCCGCCAGTTGCCCATGTATGCACTAGA
The DNA here is from genome assembly GCF_963921795.1 of Nannobrachium achirus. Lineage (NCBI taxonomy): Eukaryota > Metazoa > Chordata > Actinopteri > Myctophiformes > Myctophidae > Nannobrachium > Nannobrachium achirus. The sequence continues at coordinate 46,475,955 of NC_137816.1, forward strand.
GGGTGTCGTTGACAATTACAAGGGTGTCACTAGAAGTGTCACCCTTTGGCCAAAATGTCCACTTTTACACAAAATATTTAAAACAATCTTCCTCCTTTGACTACAGATAATTTTGGTTTAAAGAACTGGGGTGAGTCACAAGCTGATATGATATGCTCAGGACAACATTAAGCATTGAACAACAGAAATAGAATGTGATATTTACAATTAAGCCATTTAGCAGCCGCTTTTATTCTGAGCTATAAGTGCGAAATCAGAGTAGTAAATGGTATGATGAACAGTAGTCAACAAACGGGTGCAACTCCCATCTCCCCCCCCCCTCAACAAACAAGTGGAGTCCCATGAGTAGAGTGCACAAAGAATAACAAAATTCTTCAAAGAAATTAGAATACCAGTTAAACATCAAACTTGAAAAGCCTGAAACTAAATAACATTCTTAACAGTTGTGGTCAAGCAAAACAAATCTAAATGCTGTGAAGACAAGTGAACAAATAAACATGACATCTGCATCATATAACTAGCATCTATACGTGCTTTCTTTTAAACACTCGTATTTGCTGTACATACAGTAGGCCTATACATACAGTACATGTTGTGACTGAGTGCCACACACACACACACACACACACACACACACACACACACACACACACACACACACACACACACACACACACACACACACACACACACACACACACACACACACACACACACGCACGCTCGTACGAAACACATCCATTAGACCCTTGATGACAAAGCACAAACAGAGGGCTGGCCAATATAAAATTCCATTAGAGTAATCTTGTTATCCATCACTAGTGTGTGTGTGTGTGTGTGTGTGTGTGTGTGTGTGTGTGTGTGTGTGTGTGTGTGTGTGTGTGTGTGTGTGTGTGTGTGTGTGTGTGTGTGTGTGTTGATAATGACAATGAACTTTATTATCTATTTGGAATCCGCCCAATATTTCACCTCCAGAATGTCATCTTATCTTACAATGTAAGATGTAAGACTTACATCATTCCCAATAATAGAGCAATGTTCTTTCTGCATTATTTCTTGCCTCCCTTGTCTTAAGGGGAGCACACACTGAACGCGGACGGCTGCGCAGCGTCACGTCACTGTATCGACGCACGTTAAGTGCCGTGCGGTAACCCCAACTGGATGCGGCGCGCTGCCACACAGCACATCCATTTCCCCTGGTGGGGAGAACCATGGGAGAACATGTTCACCGCGCGGCAACGCTGGAAAAATAGAACAGCGGCGTATCGGCGCAGCAGACGAGGCGGCAGATGTCTGACGGTGCCGGTGTGGGTTAGTTCATTGAAAATAATGGGGCCGTATGTTTTGACGCGCCGCTTCCGCGCCGCCTCCAGTGTGTGTTTCCCTTTAGACTATTTGAAACTAAACTAACCAAAGATTTAAACAGAAAGCTTTTTTACCACATGGCCATGGTCAACAGAAACAACACAGCCTTTGGAGGTGATGCCATGGCGCAGGGGTCTTCAACGTTTTCAGGCCAGGGACCCCCAAACTGATGGGGATTGGGGAGATGGAGCAGGGACCCCCTACCATCCCTACTTTTATGAATAAAATTGTGTTTCATATTATGTATGAACATATTCATGCTTTTATGTTAAACATACTGTACGTGTACAACAAGGTACAGTGAGTAGGGTTGCCATAGCACTGCCATTTCTAAACATCTATTAATTTACCGAATGTGTGACCATCTGTCTGTATGCTGACATCACACATGCTGACATCACTGATACTACACAGTGTCGCCACCATGGCAACAGCCACATGCTGAAACAATGCCCAAATTTGGAGATGAGCATGGTGACATCCGCCACGGTAAGCTGTTACCATGGCGGATGTCACCATGCTCATCTCCAAATTTGCTGAAACAATGCCCAAATTTGGAGATGAGCATCCTGACATCACTGATACTACACAGTGTCGCCACCAACAGACGCAGGCTGAAACGATGCCCAAATTTGGAGATGATGTCCGCCATATGTCTGCATGCTGACATCACTGATAATAAACAGTGTCGCCCTGACTCGTCCACCATGGTAACAGCCGCATGCTGAAACAATGCCTACATCACAGACAGGTATTACACAACTGGGCGTCAATGGTGACTATTCTGCCCAACAACTCCTACAACGACTCCTACATTCATTCATTCAATCCCTCCTATACTGTGCATACCCCCCCGGGCACAGGACTAGTACCTTAACTGAGAACCGACTCAGTCTGGACCGACTCAGTCTGGTCCAGACGCATACCACATAGGCATTGATGCCTGACGCCGTCGCTGGTTCGATTCCCGATCCGGACGACCATTTGGCCAAATGGTCTGAAAAGGTGAGGTGAGGAGATAGTGAGGTTGATTCTGGTGGTGCAAATCAAGTCCAGGGTGTAAGCTTTTGTGTGGGTGGGGAAATGTATGTGTTGAGTGAGGTTAAAGGAGTTCTAACTATAATTATGAGATTTGAGATCAAAGAATGAAACAAACCAACAAACAAAAAAAGATACATGTCACTGAGGACCCATTCAATTTCCCTGGGACACATTGAATGACCACACATGGATCCCTGGCTTAAGTTGGACCCATTACATTTTAAAGAGGTGGTGCCATGATTTTCCCCCCCTCTAAAACATGATTATCAGGTATTATGATTATACTAGGAGGAAGGTTTTTTCCAAAAAAGTGTACAGAAAGAGTTAAAATTATGTTTTTATGTGGCCACACCCACCAGTTCATTGGTATGCGTGGTTGTCATGGTGGGTGGTGACCCAGCTGAAGTTAGCCACACCCACATATGTTGGGTGAATGGTAATTAGGGGAGGGGTTGATTCTGTGATGTAATAAGTATGTGTGTTTTTGGACCGGCACGTTTGACCCCACAAGGTGGCAGCCTACAGCTAAAACCCAAATAGAAAGGCAATACATAATTGCTCATAACAACCACACCAGGGGGTCTAATGAAGTACTGTCAACCTCCTAGACACATGAAAACGAGAAAAAGTACAAAACTATGGCACCGCCTCTTTAAGCAGTTCAACATCACTGATTCTACATCTACTGTACATACATGCAATTCTATTTAGTTTTGGTTCTGTTAACACCTTCTAAGCCACGGGGAGCCCCTTAATGTTAAAACCGTACTATATCGCACATCCCCCCAGGGACTCTCAGCCACGTCGTACATTCCCGGACTTTGTCTTTAAAACCGGAATAAAAGCTTTTGATCCGAAAATCGGCGATCGTCTAACCTTCCCTAGTCACCACTCGTGCACTGATAGCTCATGCAGACCGTGCATGAAGCAGAGGTGACGTCAGCGCCTCTCCTTCTCCAAGGCTACTCCCAGCCATCCGTTTGCTGTCTGCACACTCGAGCTCCTACAGCAGCCATGCTTGGGGCTATGCTAGCGAAACTTTTCAGTTCTGTTCTTCAGTCACACATGGACTATTTGCGGGGACATTTACGTGAAAGGATCGCGCACGCGAAACGCACGGGGACATCGACGATCGGCCAAAACCCCCATTCTATCCCAACGGAAATCGAGAAAATCATGGTGAGTTACTGGCCTGGGAAAAAAAAAAAAAGAAAAAACAGCGGCGCTGTTCAAGATGGAGGGGCTGCGGGGTCATGTTTATAAACATAATATTATGTCTCAGATCACAATACAATAATAGAAATGTCACGGCTAATCTACCAACCACCATTCTATTTCGGACGTCAAGGTGTTAAGTTCGTTTTCTATTGGTAATTTTTGTTTTCATTAAGGTTTTATAAAAACGTTTAGTCTTAGTTTTAGTTAACTATAATAACCCTGGGCAGGCTGCTGACCAACAGAGCTCCAGTATGCACAATGACAACAGTATGTGTGGAGGCAGCCAGCAGGCCAACTACTGTTTACAGACCAAACACCCAGCACCTTGTTTATGCTGGTTTCATACACAAACCTGTGTACACTGTCGCACGCACGCACGCACGCACACACACACACACACACACACACACACACACACACACACACACACACACACACACACACACACACACACACACACACACACACACACACACACACACACACACACACACACACACACACACACCTTCATACAGTAACATAGTTGGTCCTCCTCACTAATACCCATAATATGATGGTACCATTGCTGTCTACTCGCTCAGAGGAGGACTGCTGTAGTGTGGACAGTTCAGAGCATATTTCAAATTCATGTGAGAACAATGGCTTCTATTATAGCATGCTAACTTTCAAGGAAAAGAAAGCCTGCAGTTTCTATTAGCTTGGATTTCCCACCGACGATGTCACTGGTAGGTTTCTGAACTGTCCACAGCACAGCCCTCGTCTGAGATACAGAGTGAGTAGACAGAAATGGTACCAAATTCTAATGAGCATTAGTGAGGACCATTATATGAAGACAGGTTGAAAACGGGTAAAGTGGTCTTTAACACGTAGCACGTAGACAATATCTAATCTCACCTCACAATATGGATATACAGTAATATCCATATATTGCCCAGCCCTACACTTCTAATCCTGGTGACTTTCTGCAGGTGAGGAAACTAAAGCTGTTGTTCTAAAGTAGTCCCTTCTCCCATTTAGTAGTGTTACTCTTATTGTAACTGTGGTGTGCACTGTTCACATTAAACAGCGGGTGCCATTCAAGATTTTGATCACAAACCTTTTTTAAAGGAGTAGTTCACCCCAAATGCATTTGGGTTCCCATCCAGAATCAATGGGGTTAAATTGATTGTAAAACATTTTTTGTCTTAGGAATGATGAACGACAAATACAAAAAAATATTACTGAACTAAAGACTCCATGGCGTGAGAAAAAATTCATTTCGGGGGTGAACTACTCCTTTAAGGTCACAGTCAGATTCAATCCGATTAAAAATGTGCTCATTTTGGATACCACTAATGTAAACTCTGTGTTTGCTGCCTGCTACTGTAGCACACCAACACATCTTGACAAAAAGAAAACGCAACGCTGAGAAATCTCTAATCACAGCAAATATGGAAATGCACTTGTGTTACCATACTTGAATACAATACTAAATTAATTTCAACAAAATCAACAGTGCACAGAAGGGAAATGTAACAGTAGTCATTGTAACATCCATACACACCAAAGAAAGAAATGCCTGTCGGTCTCGATTAACATGAAAAAGCCACATAGACACTGGGCCCAGGATTTGGGCAAAACAATATTTCATCCATTTCTGTTCCATTTGGCTAGACACTTGAATCTGGTGCCAGCACCCAGCCTATCTCACTACCTCTCCATCTGGTGCACAATTAACTACATTTTGTTTTGGAGCTTTTATGCCTTTATTGATAGGACAGCAGACTGACAGGAAATGGGGGGAGCGACGGGGAGTGACACGCAGCAAAGGTCGTCTGGATCGGTAATCGAAATGGGGACATCGCCAGGCATCCATGCCTATGTGGCATGTGGCAATGCCTAAGTGGTATGCGCCTGGACCAGTAGGCCAGCGGACACCCAGACCAAAAAAATCTTTAATAATTTTAATTATTACACTTTTATCATCAAGCAAATCTGTAGTGGAGGGAAGTTTGTCTAACTTTGTCTATTTAACTGTGTGCGAAAAGGAGGCAGAGAGCTGTCTTGTTTTGACACACAAATGATTACCTTTGTTTATAGGTGTTGCTGCACATTGCAAATTAAACACCTCTCAAACTGGCCTTGAAGCATGATCAAGTCACTCAAAAAACAAACAAGTGGTGATGGGCAATCCCGTTCATTTCAGTGAACAAATCATTTCGTTCACGTTCACGGTAATGATCCGTTCAAATGATTTGTTCAAATGATTCGTTCATAGCGCGATCATCCCATGAAAATACAATCGCAGGTGCGTTTTTATTACGTCGTGAGTACATCCCGCCGTCGCGTCCTGTGTGCCGGCCACCGGGGGTGGGGGAGTGGGCGGGGGTGTGAACGAAAGTGTGAACGACCCATTTCAGGGATTTGAAAGAATCGTTCATGAGTCTTGCTAATGATTCGATTCTTATGAACGAATCACTCATGAACGACACATCACTACAAACACTATTAGTCTTTTCTCTATAGAGGCTTATCTGTGCCAGTAGATATTACCTGATGGTTTTAGTAGCTCAAACAGAGGTGCTCATAGTCGTACAGACTGAGTACTAGATAGCAGCTGAGCATGTCCAAATGTGCTCCATGTTGTTTGCTAAATGCTCCCCTATAAATCACATGTTCAAGAAAGAAAAGCGTGTAAATCCGTTGGTCCAAACTATAGAAAATAGCTGCCTGCCAGCCAACAACTGCTTAAGCGGCACAGCCCCGCAAGGAACAACAGAGATTGAATTGAGTATCACTGTAAAAAATAACGGTGTGCCTTCACGTTGTGACTTTACCGCAAAAACTGGACGTTGGATTGAGCAAAATGTAAAAAATATACTTTTTTTGTGAAAAAGAAAAAAAGAAAAGAAAATGACAGGAGGAGCAGAAGGCGGGGAGGAGGTAAAAACACCATTGGCCACTAATTCTGACCAGCCCCCAACAAGCACTATGTATAGCAGAGCAAAAGATGACCACAGGCTGCAACGCATTGTGAGCTTATAGATCTGCTATTTCCACTATTTTTGACTTGAAAACATGGAAACGATAATGACGATTATGTCAAATAATTGCGATTAGACGATTATGTAATAATTGTGACAGCCCTACCCGTTTGTACTCTTACCCCCCCCCCCCCCCCCGCCCAATAAAGAATCGAGAAGGAATCGGATCGGAAAACAGAAATGAAAATGGAATCGGAATCATTAAAATCGGATCAATTCCCATCCCTACTGGTCAGCGTAAAACGGAGTGCGACAGAGCCTGCCCTCTACCACGCATGTGAACCCATACTCCCCTCCCTCCCACTTCCACAAAGCAAATACACACAGAGCCCCGGCCGGGACAAATACAAATACACAAGGACAAGTTCTGCCTCACATTTAACACACAGACAGTCCCCCATAAAAAAGAACATGTGGGTGTACACACACACACACACACACACACGCACACACACACACACACACACACACACACACACACACACACTCTTCCACCACATTGTGTATGAAGTGGACAATGTTTAACATTCCTCTAGGCTGAGAGAAAAAAAGAACAAAAACTTTTAGATAAAACAAACATGCTGAAGAGAAAACAGTGGAGCTTGACCCAAAAAAAAACATGAGATGGACAACACAGAGAGCACCGCATTTACTTAATGTATGTTTTCCCGTTGCCTACCCTTACTCTCAGTCCATCGTTCTCCCCTACAAGCCAGGAGGTGTGGAGGGCAGCTATCGATCTCTGCTCACTTAGAAATGTTGTTTTTCTCCAATGAATATATACAGTATATGTATTAATCCTATATTAAAAATTGATACCTCCAAAAGATGGGCATAAAATGGACACAGACAGATGGGTACAACGAGTCCTCTGACAAAGTCCCCAAAACTACGACTCAGACATATTGGTGGGAGTATTCTGTTTCCAATTTTATTTCATTTATAAATAGATAGCCTGTCTGCTCAACTGAGAGCCTGTGGTACTAGTTGCATGGTCGGTGAAACACTTGTGAACAACCTGATGTATGCAGATGACCTGGTGTCACGGACGGACGGACGGACGGACGGACGGACGGACAGACAGACATAATCTGCAGGTTTTCATACTATATGTGACCTACTGTCACAATTGAATGCGACCTATGGTCGCAATAAAGACTATGGAACATGCCATTCAGAGATTGTAGAATAGTTGTCTGGCTATGCGAGTTGTCTAATGTTACCCAACAAGAACGGTGAACCTAACTCTTCTTATTACAGCTATGAGGGTAGTTTACTGGGTAGTTTTATTATTGACATGAACATAATTGAGAGAAGAGAAATGTATTACAGAACACATTCACATTTTGTGGAATAAAGGTCAACATGTTTTAAGTTCAGAAATATTTCTGACAGAGATATCTTTTTTTTGGAATTGCAATTACAAACAAGTCACGACCAACTCCTCGGCTGGCCAAAAAAAATGAGTTAATTTGCTCGATTCGATTCTCTTTTGCATTTGACAGGTAGGTGCAACGAAGAAGTAATGTACCAACAAAGGAGGTTGAGGGTAAACGAGAGAGGGAGCAATGTAAAGAGAAGAATAGCTAGCAGAAGCGGGAGAGACAGAAAGAAATAGAAAGAGAGAACACTTAGGTTTGCCATAGCACACTGTACTCTTTCCTTGCATACATTATGCCTGATATTCATTCTACTGTGCCCACTGTGCAGAGCTTGTGGGCTTTCTGTTTAATCCTGCATGAGACAGTGTGATAACACAGCACAAGGAATTCAAAGCATAATAAATCCAAACGAAGACCACCAAACCACATCAACAGGAACACGAGTGTGTGTGTGTGTGTGTGTGTGTGTGTGTGTGTGTGTGTGTGTGTGCGTGCGTGCGCACGTGTGTACGTACGTGAGTCAGAGCGAGCATTTTCAGGTTGTATGGCAAAGTTTATATTTGTCTTCCTCACACAAGAGGAAAACGACAAGGCAAAGCAGACAAGGTGCAAGATAGAAAAAACGACGACAACCAAGACCCGGAGCGAAACACTAGACTGTCTAGTGTCTACTGTGTGGCAGAGAATGAGCGCTGCATGGAAGGAAGGCCTGGCCTGCATGGGTTGGGAACATTAATTCACTGTCCACAGTATGTAGGAGAGAGGGAGGGAAAAGGACTGAGTGAGTGATGGAGCGAAGGGGGATGGGTGGAGCAAGAGAGAGAGAGAGAGAGAGAGAGAGAGAGAGAGAGAGAGAGAGAGAGAGAGAAAATGAGAGAGAATCCAAGCCTCCAAAACAAATGAAATTCTCCACAGCTCCAGTGAAAACACAGTGGGAGACGTGTGTGCGTGCATGCTTGTGTGTGTGTGTGTGTGTGTGTGTGTGTGTGTGTGTGTGTGTGTGTGTGTGTGTGACGTGTGTGTGACGTGTGTGTGTGTATGGCGGCTTTTCCGTGCCAGCTAAGCGAAGCGACGCATGTGTGCCAAATGGCTTTTTGTTTACATATGCGTGCGTGCATGCATGCGTTAGTTCTGCTCCAGTGGCACTCCGGGGCACACGTTGCGCTGCATCAAAGCGTCTGGACGCATCGCGTCTTTACACGATGGTTCCGCGAAGGTACGCGTGACATGTCATGTAAAAAAAAAAAAAAATCTCAGATTTTTTTTTTTTTTTTTTTACAGAATTTAATTCTGTAAATGTACAGTGATTCTTATATCAATGGTTTAATTGTATTCGTTTTAAGCAGTAACTCATTCCAGTTCAAATACAGACCAAACCATTCAATTCTATGCCATTGCCATCCACTATTGTTGCCTGTTCCGTTGCATTTAACAATGCAGACCTAAGAGTTTAAATATATTTTACTCTGTTGTGAGTAAAAATGAATCTGATCATTATAGAAGAGGGCTTTGCACATAAAGAGTGCTGCTGCATTATATCCTATATTAATTATATGAAGAAGTAATCCATTATTTGGGGTGACGACAACCAGAATGCAGAATAGACTATCATTAGTTGGCTGAGAATAATGCCACAATGGTTTAAATGATCTAATGTAACTTTGAGAAGCGCAGAGCTGGTCAGAGTCCAATCAGACCAGCTGCGGGAGTGCTAATTGGGTTGACTCGTTGACCTAGGCCTACTTAATTGCGCTATTCGGTGTATAATTGAAAAATGGAAATGCAATGACAGTAGGCCTATTAATTCATTTATAAAAATATCAAAATTCATTCAATTTGTCCACACAGTGTGGAAGGAAGACAGACAGACAGACAGACAGACAGACAGACAGACAGACAGACAGACAGACAGACAGACAGACAGACAGACAGACAGACAGACAGACAGACAGTGATTTATCCAGATGCTTTGCCATTAGGCTACTCACACGGAGTAATGTAATGAATATGCTGACAGACAGACAGAATGAAAAGAGTCCACGAATAGGCCCTCCTCCTCCTCCTCCTCGGCTGCGCGATCCCGCCAGCAGCGTCAGTTCTGCAAATGCTAAGGTATGGTAACATGGCTGTTGTTTTGCACGTGTGAAGGAAGGCACTCATGCAATACACCAGTCATGTTGCCAATACTTAGCAACAAGCATGATGAATTCATTTTAAGAAGTACATTTTATTATTTTCTCCTGTAATCAAGGTACGGTAGCTACCATACCCATGTGCGCCTCTGTATAGTCTACTCCACTTGCTGCCTCGCTCGCATCCATTGGTGCGTTATGCATTTTTTCCGACTTTCACTATTTTAAGCTCTAACTCATTCATGAACACAGGGTCCATTTGGTTTCATCTTATGTTCTAAATAAAATAAAGGTTAACGTCAGTCTTGCCTGACTTTCATGGGGGCAGAGGTATAGGCCTACTTTTTCTTTTTTCGGTGCTATGCACGGCAGCACGTCATTACTTTCTTACTGACAGTGGATTTCAACCAGTGGTCCGGGGCCCCCCCAGTGGTTCTTGAGGGGGTGCCAGGTGTCTAATGGCTATTCAATCAATCCTCTACAAGCAGTGTTGCCGTGGTCTTGGGTCGCGCGCCCCCGACGACCCATATCTTTTTTTGAGCCGGGGTCTCGCACCCCCCCAAGTTCACACCTCGACAACTGTTTTAACAAAGAAACGAGCCTATTTGCATATCAATAGACCTGTATAGTAGGTGTTGAGCGACGTTCGCGACCCCCCAAACATTGAATCACCACTGCACCACTGTCTACAAGTCTCCATGATTCATGAACATTACCTACCTCTCTCTCTCTCTCTCTCTCTCTCTCTCTCTCTCTCTCTCTCTCTCTCTCTCTCTCTCTCTCTCTCTCTCTCTCTCCCCCCCCCCCTCTCTCTATGTCTGTCTGTCTGTCTGTATATATATATAAAGATATTGGCGAAGCATACGTTGTGCCATTGACCGTTAAAATGTTTAATTGGCCGGTAATTATAAAGTCCACCGGCACCGGACACTGTGACCGGCTGGGAAAATGTCTCCCTTATATAGGCTATTTTATCATGTGGCTCCCTTTGGGCTATTTTATCAGATTTAAGCCTATTATTCTTATTATTATTTGGTTAAAGTAGTAGGCTACAACCATTAAAACAAATCATAATTTTTGTATCATGATCTGTCAGCGTGGTTTAAATCCCGAAGGGTGAGCGAGCTGCGGGCTGCTTCTTCTGTGCTGTGTGCTGTTAAAAATCAGCCTAGGCCCTATTCGTCGTACGATGGTGACGCGCGTTGAAAATATCAGAGCTACAAGCTCACGCAATTCACCACGCTATGAGCTTGTATATCTGCTATAGATACGCAACACGGGGCGAGCTGCCTGCAGCTCTAGCGCTTGTCCCAAATCAGCGCTGTCTTGTTCGCTGGAGACCCTGCAGAGTCGGGGTTTACCAGTGGCGTCAGTTCAGCAAAAGCTAAGGTATGGCAACATGACTGGTGTCTTGCACGCGCGCCCTCGCGTGCGTGCAAGACACCAGTCATGTTGCCATACCTTAGCAACAGACATGATGAAAAGTACATTTTATTATTTCATCCATCCATTCATTACACATCCATTACACATGCAGTGTCAGCGTTACACTTGTCAAGCCGACATTTCATTGAATTCATAGGGTATTTATTTTTGTTCGATATGATTACAGTATATTGAGTCTACAGCAGTGGGTCTCAACCAGTGGTCCGGGGACCACCAGTGCTGTGTTGGTCCTTGAGGGGTTAGGGTTTCCATGCAGGTGATCTCCAGTTAAAATATGGAGAGTAACCAAACGGAACTATATAGACCCTTAACTCTTGAGAGCGTAAAATGAAACCAAATGGACCCTGCCTGCCTTGGTTTTGTACTGCGCCGTTGGTTCGTTCTGGGCGAGCGGTTGTTTTTTGTGCAACTAAAATACTCCTGTGCACATTACATTGGCGTAGGCCTATAGGAAAAAAAGAACTATTAACGGCGAAACACAGGCCCACGAACAAAATATTTATATAGCGAATAGGCCTATATTTGTTTAATTTCGCCGTTTTAAAGCACCATGCTGGCGAGGAGGCTGCGCAAAAAAAATGATTGTGCTGTCAAACAATGAAACTATATGGAATCTATGAAGGTTGTGGGGATCCCTGCTTCATCTCTCTCGCCTGTGACACCACGCAAAGCGTTTCGGGGTATTCCGAGTTTTGCACGATCTGATCATCTGCTTCAAATACCACCAGTGGTCCTTGAGGCTTGAGGTGGTCCACAATCCCCAGCTTATTAATGATGGAGTTGGACAGTTGGTAACCAAATGGACCTCGGCGCTTGCCGAGATCTCTCTCTCTCTCTCTCTCTCTCTCTCTCTCTCTCTCTCTCTCTCTCTCTCTCTCTCTGCTCTCACTGGGCGCAGTGGGGCAAAGTAACTAAGTAGATTTACTTATACTGTATACTCAAGTAAAATGTTGAGGTAATTAAAATATATGATTAGGCCTATTATATTATAAAACATCCATTGATCCACTTTAGCCGTACGTTTTATGCCTATATGCCTATAACAAGACAACTAAAGGAAAGAGAGAGAGGGGGAGGGGTTATTATTACCCTTATTACTATACTACTAACTAGGTAACCTCGCACACCAGGCTTTACTAACTAGGCAAGGGGCTGCCTCTCCGCTGAGCGCATGCATGCATTGCTGCGTGACAGACAGACAGACAGACAGACAGACAGACAGACAGACAGACAGACAGACAGACAGACAGACAGACAGACAGACCTGGCCCTATTGCGAAGGGCAAATGCGTTGTACAGTAGTTATCTAAACCGGAGCATGGAGGAGCTTGGAACATGCATGGTACAAAAAAAATGCCGGAATGGCAGAGAATCTATGCAGATTAGCAGTAGGCCTAAATGGTGAGGCCACATTCTCATAATATAATTCGGTTTAGTCGTGCGAATGGGAGGGGTGAAGTTGCCACATTCTTGCATATTTAATTGATACGTTTGCGCTCGCACTGCACTTTGTCATCCGAAACAAGGAATCGTCCGTGCACGTCTGTCCAGGGACATGAACCAAGCTGCATAATAATGCCTCCTCCATCTCCCTGTGTGTAACCGCAGGACCCCCGCAAGCGCCGCATTAGCCTATTTATCAGCGGTCAACGTTCGTAAACGGGCAATCAAAAAATAAAACCAGCGGCGGCGGGAGAGTCTCGCAAAATCTACCAGCAATAAACCAGACAGAAAATACTTTAGCAAGATATTAATATCTACGAAGAGGGCAACGTCTCTCTCTCTCTCTCTCTCTCTCTCTCTGCCCCTCGTCTTGCCCTCCGCTGGCTCACTCGCTGCGCAAAAGCGTCTCCATTTGGACATGATTTGGCACAGAGAGCAGCGCGCGAGCTAGGGCGAGAGACCCACACATCGGCCTATATTATATTAGCCTATAGCCTATATATGATATACAAGTGACTCCAGAAGCACTTTCCTTTCATCTAAATGTGAGCAACTCCTCACAAATAATACACTATGTGCGATGGAGGGAGGGGTGATCAGAAATTAAATCAATGAGGGGAGGAGGCGGCCAGAATGGTCAGAAATCTAATGTAACCTAACCCTAACCCAAAGCCCGATACATAATTGACAATTGGAGACCGGCCCGGCCCGAAGACCGACATTTTTCTAAACAAGCTTAATTGCAGAGTGCGTGTAGCGGCGGCCTTTTGTTTTCATTACATTTTAAATATTGGTGAAGAACAGAGACATGATACCCCTTTCCAACTGTCTTTATTCAATTGTGAAACAGGTCCCGACTCCCGAGGACAATTTAACAATGAACAATCCTTTGAGTTTGCGTTGTGCGACATTTGTGCAATTAAAATAAACAATCTCAAGTTAAGTATGTGTATAAAATATTAGAATGAATAGCCTTAATCAGTCAAGCAACGAAACATTCCCATTCCCTGGTTAAATTAAAGTATGTAAATAGGCTAAACAAATAAAATAAACAGCATTTGTTATTTTAGTCCGTAACACAGCACTTTTCTTTGTATGAATCAACACTTATTCGTTCAGTTTAATAGTCCCAAAAATCCAGCGCTGGGCGCAAGGCCGCGCCGGGAGGCCGCACCGGCGAATAATCCAATCAGACAGCAAGCAGCTGAAATTAAATAAAATACATTTATAAATAAATGATAAGATCACAAGAGACCAAAATGACTACATTCTACGTTGGCCATTGGGTATATATTGCCAACAGTTAAAGGCTAGGCTGTACTCACCGATCTTATAAATTGTGATGAAGAAAATCGTTCAACGATGTCCTTCGCTCGGAGATGGTTCTGCCCGCAGCGCTGAAAACCCGTTCACTGGAACTGCTGCTGGCCGGGATGCAAAGCACAGATCTTGCCAATTTTTTTCTTTATTTATTTTTCTCAAGCCCGACCCAGCCCAAAGCCCGACATGTGCGTGACAAATTGAGCCCGGCAGGCCAGGCCGCTGCTCAGAGCTGAAGTTAACAACAAAACAAACAAATAACGAAATAAAGGTCTAAACACAACATAACTGAACAGAACTAAACAAATAATAAATAAAGCAATTTAACTGACAACTTAACCAGAAGGCAGCCATTCCGAAGGGCTCAACTTAGGAACACCAAACAAAACAAAAACAGTTAAATAAATAAATAAATAAATAAATAAATATAAATAAATTAACGAAATATGTATAGTCTCAATCAGTCAAGGATTAAAACATTTGGTTAAAATGCAAATATAAAAATGTGCAAAACAAATAAAATAACCAGCATCTGTTATTTTAGTCCATAAACACAACACACTTCTACTTAATATATTAGTCCCAACCAGCAGGGCGCAAGGCCGTGACTCATGCATGCGCTGATCTGAAAGTTACATTTCAACATCACATCATCGCCCAAATAATAATAAATAATATATTCGGAATGGCGGGGTGTTTCCAGAAAATGAAACGAAATCTATTTGGTTTCACTTTATACTCTAAAGATTTAAAAGATCCATTTGGTTAACAACTCTCCATAATTTAGCTGTGGACCACTTGGAACTTCCCCCAAGGACCAACGGTGGTCCTTGGCCAACGGTGGTCCTTGGGGGGGGGACCACCAGGACCACCAACTCACCAAAGGACCACCGGTGGTCCTTGAGGGTCTGTATTTTATCCCAATTCAAATAGGCCTATATAAAGCAAATTTGCTACGTCAGCCAAGGAGCACAGAGAGCATGCAGCCCACAGTGGAGAGTGGAGACAGACCAACGCATGCTCGCATGAACGTCTGGATGTTTTATTTGATATACACGTCTACACACACACACGCAGGTTTAGCGCTGAGAATCAAATGGGTGGCACACATCTCACACGTGCGTTCCAGAGCAGAGCAACAAGTCAATCACGCGTACAGTTCATAGCGGCGCTGCATTTGACCGTGTGTCTCACGCATGATGGCCACATGGCCATTAGATGTATGCGTGCGTTAACACATGCGTTCGCCACAAACGCCTAACACTACGCGACCTCGCGTTCCCCTGTGAGGCACAAAAGAGAAGGCACACGGGGACGCGTGACGGCGACGTTTGCGCGTTATGATTCAAAAGCCATTTGAAAATTACAGGAGACGTTCATGCGTTCAGTACAACACAGATAAAATCGAATGCGTGCGCGCGAGTGTAGCAACGTCCATGTGGCACGATTTGCGCTCGATAGTGTGTGTGTGTGTGTGTGCGCGCGCGCGCGCACGCAAACACGCACGAAAAAGCAGCAGGGGACGGAGGTGGCAGCTTGGATGGACACATTTTCTGAGTAAAGTTATCTCTCTCTCTCTCTCTCTCACTCTCTCTCTCTCTCTGTGCTACACACATTTCTTTGTTGTAACTGCTGTTGTATCCTACTGACTCACCTGCCAGTGAGGAGCCCCCAACGGGAGGACGTAGAGCCTTCGTCCTACTCCTCCCGCCCAACACTCCCCGCTGACAGGTGCCGCCCCAGCCTGTAGGAATAAATGCAGTGATATCACACTAAGCCTTGTCATGTTAGATTTGAACCACTTTTAACATTATATTATAGCAGATATACAAGCACAGAGTGCCACGCTGCAAGCTTGTAGATCTGCGATTTTTGAAAAATCTTGAAAATCTGTGCAAGTCTGTGAATATATTGACCCGATTCTATAATGTCTTCTAATCCTTCTGGTCTTTTTTTTCATGTAAAGAAAATTACATGTATTATTTTGGCCACAGACTCCCATTTACAAAATACGTTGTTCCTAGGACCTTTGAGTTACAAAGCTTTGCTTTGCTTTGCTTTGTTAAAAAGGTTTGCTATGATCTACAAGCTCATAGCATGGCACCGAGTGCCACGCTATGAGCTTGTAGATCTGCTATTTTTCATAGCTAAAGTATAAAATAATTCCCGGTCTTCATGGGTTAATTTGTTAATTTGAAACCCATGACCAATCCCAGTTACAGCTACACTGAACTACCTTTCAATTGAATTAAATTCCTTTAATGTAATTGCAGGATGTGCAACAAAATTAAGTTAGCAACTCCTGTGAAAATGCACAAAAATAACTACAAACATCCATATGAAAATGTAGCAGGAATAGAGTAATTTCAAGTTCAACCTACAATATTAAAAGCCCATAATTAAAGGAGTAGTTCACACCCAAATTGCCTTTTTTTCTATTGATTACTCATGCCATGGAGACTAGAGTTCAATAATATTTTTTAGTTTTTTGTCACATTCCTAAGACAATAATTCGATTACAATAAATGTACCACCATTGATTCCGGATGGGGACCCAAAATGCATTTGGGTCCCCATCCAGTATCAATGGGGGTAAATTTACTATAACAAATTTTTTGTCTTAGTAATGCGACATATACAAAAATATATTATTAAACTCAAGTCTCCATGGCGTGAGTTATCAATAGAAAAAAGTCGAACAACAGGTGTAATCTCAGTCAGTGCAGTGGGAGGTACTGTAACAGTTCCAAGTGGAGCTGTATACACGGTTATATAACATGTTCTTTTCCAAACATCACAACTAACAGCCGAGCAATAAATAAATAAATAGACTAGCATTGCTAGGGCAGGCCACATTCACCATGCATTCATCTGTGTTCGACTAATATAGTAAGAATAGACTCTCAGGTAGTGTACTGTAGCCTCGGCCGTGCCAAGACAACTAGGGAATGAGTTTTGCTGTTATGGCAGATGAAAGGAAAATAGGCTATTTGTATTTATTACGTAGACCTACTTCTTATTTGACATGGAGATGCTACTTGGTGATGGCTTGCTATTTGAATATGCTATACCAGTTTAACATAATTATCAGTGGAGAGATATAGAGGGAAATATAGAGGTATTCTTATTCAGATTGAAACCATATTGCATCTTCTAGCTGAGGCTTACCGGTAGTTACTATTAAAACACACATACAACAAAGGCAAGAAGCACACATGCAAACTAGCTCTGGCAGTCTCTCACAAACACACAGACACAAAAACACTACCTCGCTCACAGTGAATGAAAACATACACCTGCTGGCACCGCTGTCCTGCAGTTCAGCCTAGTCCAATCTGGGAACCCATCGGCAAAAAAGGGGGAAAAAAATGCGTAGTCAAGAGCAAACAACCAGGAAACAGGCGGTAAAATGGAACAAATAAATGGAGCAAAAAAAACGCTTAATCAAATTGGTTCAGATATGAGCCAAGTCTCCTGCAGGAGGCGTGTCTGAAGCCTGTCCAGGACGGGAGTCACTCTCCAGACGTAAAAACAGATGAGGAGATTGGAGCGAGCTCCACACAATTCAACACTTAACGTGCTCATGAATAATTATGCAGAGACTGAAAAAACACAAGAAGCTCATAAGTGGCTGAATAGAAACCTCCCCACCCCACAGAATAAATGTGCTTTCTGTTGAGTGTGTGCTGTGTGTGTGTGTGTGTGTGTGTGTGTGTGTGTGTGTGTGTGTGTGTGTGTGTGTGTGTGTGTGTGTGTGTGTGTGGCGGTGTGTTTAAATACTGCAAAGAGCATTAGACCTAAGTATATGCCATAAATAGTTGTGGTGGTGCAATAGAATTTAGTAACTCACTCATTACAAAACTAACTAGTAGCTAAGCCTCTAGTAGGGACTTCACGCCCTAAGACTGGCACAGCCCTATCCTGAAGCCCCTGGACATAGGATGGAAGATGGAAGACAGTCAATGACATTAACTAACACTGAATTCACACCAGCAGTGTTACGGCTCTGGCGCAAGTTTCTATGGAGAAGAGCATCTTGTCCTTGTCCCAAAGCATCAGGACGCAGACTCAGAGACAACAAAAGTGTTAAAACAATCATTAATGTTTGTATGATAATAGGGATGTCACTAACAGTTAATTCAGTAACCGGTTAGCCGTCAGCATTAACCGGTGAATTAATGTTTTTTAATTATTATTATTATTATTATTATATTATTATTATAAATAAAAAAAATCAACCCAAAATAAGTACACAGAATTAACGTTTATGGCATTTAGTTATGCTCCTTTGAAAGACAAACAAAAAAGCTGCATTTAACAATAACAATAAATTGTTCTAGGCTTAATCATCAATAAACAACAAGCATCGTATGTATTTGAGAAAGATACAGTCGTCTACACTCCTTTGCTTTTGAAATGCTCCCAGACCAAAATACCTCTGTTGGCTACGTGTTCTGTTTTGTGTACTCCGACACTCGTTGTCTCATCCTCCCCGGTCCACAGACCCCACTGCGTAACACCAAAACAGCTGTCTCTCATTCACTGTTCCATTGGACATGACATAAGACTACTCTCTTGCGCCTCCCAGAGTCTGTTTAACAAAATCACATCCCCATAGCCAAACAACACTATCCAGGTCCAGGAAAATGCGATCATATTGTTATGAAAATTAACCGTGAAACCGTTAAGCATGACCGGTTATTTCTTAACGGCCGGCTAACAAGTTAACCGCCTTCCATCTCCGACACAACAGGCAAACATGCACCAGCTGCTCAATCCATTCCCAACATAAAGCGGTGCGAGTGGGTAGACAACAACCCATCAGTAGCTTCTCTATAGACCTTTTTCCAGAGCGCTTCGGTGTAGCTGCGGTGTTGCTGTGCGAACCGCCAAGAGGTGCCACTTGACACCACAGCTGCGACTGCCGCTCTTAGAGATCGGTCTATAGCTGCATACACTTCATCTGCAAAATTGTGTTTGTAAACATTGTATTTTTATGTATTGTACACGCACGATATTACCTGACCATAAAGCTCCTTTTCTGAGCTAGAGGTCCTAATTCTGTGTGCAGCTCTCTCCCCCATCCTTCTTCCCTCCATTTCTTCCCCTCCCCCCACCTCTTCGCTTTCCAGCTCCTGTGACTCAGGCTTATTGTAGCTCTAAAATACCTTCTCTCATTGTGCTCGCTCACTCTGTCTGTCTGTCTCTTTGCGTGTGTGTGTGCGTGTCTGTCTGTCTGTGGGTGTGTCTGTCTGTCTGTGTCCGTCTGTGGTGTCAATATCATAAGAGCACAATAGAGGGAAAACAAAAAGTTTCTTTGAAGGAGCAAAAATATGTATTGTCCAGAATAGCCACATTCTTCACCAAGGAAGCCCGCCATGTCTAACCAGTGCCACCTCGCCTTAAGGTAAGGAGTCTAGTCCCAGCTTGTCAGAGAATGATACCGCATGTAAGACACAAACCTCAGATATTTAAGTGAACAAGAATCGATGACAGCCACCAGGGGTTTGTGATTTGATGCCAAAACAGAGCATGCAGGTGCTGCTGGTAGAAAATGAATGCTACATTTTTTTTCATTGCTGCATGTGGAGGGAGCAGACCAGGAACTGGCATGGGATGGTTCCACTGCAATCAAGTGGAGCCAGACAGGAAGCCACCTGCTGGATTATTACATACTCCCGCACCCACCTGACCACCCTGGCCTCGCTTATGCAGAGGAAGGATAAATAACAGAAGAAATAAAGGGAACACTAAGGCAATGAGAAGAAAGGGATCTGGTGCAGAATCCAATGTAAAGCAAGAACTGACATACACCCTTAGAGCTGCACCCGTCTGTCTTCTGTGGAGGTTTAGAGGGGTTGGTGGAGGGCCAGATCAAAGAACAGCAGTAGAATGAGAATGTAGGCTGGCTGCACAAAGCATGCTGGTGGATAGCCCAGTGCACTGATCCTCTGTATCATTAGAGGAGCCCGCTGATGTTAGGCTACTTCTTATGACCGCCTAGGGGCTGCAATTGCATTACTTTGGCCCGGCCCAGCCCTTCAATCAAAAAGAGAGAGCAGTCTGCACCAGCGCAGGTCTGGTCTGTGCTGCAAGCATGCAGTCTTCAAATCTACTTTCAGATCTGCCCTGATCCACTGTGTAGGGCTGTCACCACTCACCATCAGGACATTTTACATGACAATTAATTGTCACTCAAATAATAGCGATTAACAATTACATTTTTTTGGCTTTGAAGTTGGACATTGCAGATAACATATACAAAGAAATAACTGACATATTTGAAAACGTTATACTTAAAAAATAACATTGAAAGTGGAAATAGCTGATCTACAAGCTCACAAGGTGTCGCGATGCGTTGTCCATGCTCTGTCTGGTCGCTACACTGTTCATTTTGAAAGACTACACTACATGATTCAAAATGATTGTTTTAAAAAAATCACACCTGTGTGAACTGAGCGGTGGTTTACCCACCGCTTATGTACAGTATTGTACTGTACATATTCTGTGTTCTATATCTATGAATTCTATGTGTTCTAGTCTAGAACACATAGAATCTAGAACTTCTAGATCTATGAATTCTGTCTCCCCCCCCCCCAGGCTCTCAACAGCACCCTCTTACCCACCAACCCCCCCCCCCTCCCCCCTTCCCCCCTGTGTGTGTGTGTGTGTGTGTGTGTGTGTGTGTGTGTGTGTGTGTGTGTGTGTGTGTGTGTGTGTGTGTGTGCGTGTTTGTTTGTGTGTGTGCCTGGCCTCCATCATCAATCCATCATCCATCCATCCATCCATCCATCCATCCGACTTGCTGACCCACACTTCCCCCTGTGTGTGTGTGTGTGTGTGTGTGTGTGTGTGTGTGTACAACAGCGCCCCTCCCTTAACATGTGTGGTCAGAAAAGGTACTGCCAGGCTACATACACGGCCGGACGGCCGGACGCATACATACCCACACACACGGCCACGTATAGGAGACGGTGTGACCACCGCTCAAAAATTAAGTCCTAACTAGAAGCAGTGCTCTTCCAAGCACAGGTCTCCACCAGGTCAGGTAGGTCCTGGTGGCGCTAAATGTGAAAAGGGTGCCTTCTTTGGCCTTTAATGGCAATGTGACGCTGCATGCATGATTTGAGGCATTTTGTTCCAAAGATTAGTTTGGAAAAAGTCGACCTGCAGGTGGCGCTATAACAGGCCAATATGAAGAGTGTAATTTGTTCCTTGACCTAGTGGGAATGTGCGTGCAGAATTTCTCTGTAATCACAAGCTGCGTTCATGATTTAAGTCATTTTGTTCGAAATGGACCAATCTTGCAAACTTTGGAAGACAATGTTAGCCAATTAGGATGGAATATGAAATATCGGACAGATCTGTCTTGATCACATGACTATAGAGATACTGTGTACAGATTTGCATGATTTTTTGATAAAATCTCAAGGAATAATAGGAAAATATTTGTTTTACATAAGTCGGCCCCCTGGTGGCGCTATAAAAGGCAGATATGAAAAATGCAGGGCAAAGGTTTTTCCTTGGCCTCTAGGGCATAGATGGGCAACTGGCGGCCCGGGGGCCACATGCGGCCCCCAACTTCACTTAATGCGGCCAGCAGGTTAACTCTTCCTGTGCCGATCCCGAACTAGTTCGGCTTTATTTCAATCCAATAAAAAATTTTTTTTATTAATTCACTTACCCCGAGCTGCTTGTAGAGTCGTGGGTGGTCCTGGCTCGCTAGCCGCTAGCCAGCTAGCCATTCTACTCTGTCCGACGATATATTCCATTAAAAATGGTTTAAAATACATTTTTGAGCTCCCCAATGTTCACCCAGTGTTCGGCGCCGCTTCCGATGAGTATACGAGTGTGCCGATCCCGAAGTAGTTCGGCTTTTTTTAATGAAATGAATAAAATGATAAGAGGCCTTCTGAAGCCTGGCCTGATTTTTCTAGCTACTAGCCGAAAGCTAGCAACCTCCCGGCCGGCCGTTATTTGCGAACGAAATCGCCAATCTCCGCCTAATCCAATGAAAGACCACATCTTTGAAGGCTTATATCTCTGGATTGTGTCTTTAGGGAAGCGGCGCGAGGTTTATTTACGGCGAAATAGCCCAAAAATTATCTTTTAGATGACAAAATGGGAATAGCCATTCTGTTAGCATTATCATCCGGGACCTTTCCATGACGTGCATGAACGTGAGCACGTGAGGTCCTGGAAGGTGAGGTCCTGGAAGCTAAAGCGCTCGCCTATGAGAGATACCCTGGCATTCTATGGCCCCTAGAGGGCGCTGGCACTAAATTAGTTAATATAGGAATACTGATATATTATTGATTTTACGATTACGATTCCAAACATGCGAACATAACCCGCTTTACAGTCTATATTAGTAGCTTAATGACAAGTAATTGTGTTGTCTTTTTATGTCCAATGTGTTTGTTAACAAAGTTAATATAAGAACATATAAATACATTTGAAATTAAATACAAATTTTACTTTTCAGGATTCCAATTAAAAAAATGCATAAAACCATTTCAAAAACAGCAAAAATAGCAGATCTACAAGCTCAAAACGCGTCGCGTTTTGAGCTTGTAGATCGGCTATTTTTGCTATTTTTGAATGTATATGTGAAATGTGGCCCTCTGGAGTGAGTGTGAAAATATAGTGGCCCTCTCCATCATCAAAGTTGCCCACCACTGCTCTAGGGAGTGCATATACCAGTAAGACTCCCTAATCGGGAGATAAGCGACCGTCAGGTCACAGCGTGATTTTAGGGCAAAATGTGTGGGAGCAGTGTCCAAAAAATGTGTTTGAAAAAATATATGGGACAGATCCATGTTGATGACATGAGTGTAGACATACTGTGTACCGATTTGCGTAATTTTAGGGCAAAATCTGTAGGGGCAGTGTCCAAAAATGTGTTTGAAAAAGTCGGCCTGATGGCGGCGCTATAATACAAAGTTGTACACTGATCAGTGGAGTTATAGGTAAAAACACGAATTGGCCTGTTATAGCGCCACCATGAGGCTGATTAGATTTGCACACTGCGTTCATGATTTCAGGCATTTTATTCAACATGGACCAATCCTGCAAAATTTGGAAGCCAGTTTTAGCCAATCAGGATGGAATATGGAAAATCGGATTGATCCATGTCGATCACATGACTGTAGAGATGCTGTCGATTTGCGTGCTTTTTGGACAAAATCTGTAGGAGTACTGGCAAAAGTTAGTTTTGCAAAGATCTGCCTCCTGGTGGCGCTAGAACAGGGCCATGTGAAGGATTTGGGGAAGAGGTTCTGAATTGGTATCCAGGGAGTGTGTGTGCAGTCTGTGCACAGTTTGGCAGCAAGATTACCAGCGGAGATTAGCTGGTAACAGACGGACGTACACACACACACACACACACACGCACGGACGGACGGACGGACAGGGGCGAAAACATACTCTCCCCCATGCCTTCGGCTGGTGGAGACAATAAAAGGATTTAAAAATACATCTGCACAAGTTCAGTACTCCGAATCCTTGTCCATAAGCCTTGAGAATGGGAGTACGATAAGCACTGGAGCAAAAATAAGAGCAAAAAGAGTTATACAATTGGCTCATTCTGTGTTTAGTGGTTGTTCTGTGTTTCAAAGTATGTCCCTATTAATAGGATAACTAATAATAGACAAGAGGCAGGTGCATACTGTACTGCCTGTATAGTCTACCTACAGACCATGTCTGCTTTAACTTAAAGCATTGTCTTCTAGGTATTAAAGTAATCAAACAATGTGTCAAGTGTAAAATAAAAAATACATCTTCCCCTAATATTTTTGGTTGAAATAATTTTACATTCATTATAGACCGTGAGCTAGCAACGTACATATGGGGTCATCGGTACCATCTGGGGGGATTAATTCTCATAGTGATTTTTGGGAAGGTATACACCCCTAGTACTAGGAAAAATGTGATAGCCTTGCAGTGGAGGTAGCTTTTTGTGTGTTATCACTCCTTTTATAACCACATGCCAAAACACAGTTTTCAAAATCCGAATGGAACATTCTACTTCAAACTGATGGTTCTCTCTTAATATTGACCCTATCTCTTTGAAAAATGGTTGGGATAAAGCTCAGACTATATATTATTCAGTAATGTTGTTAACATTTGCATATCTATAATTGTTTTTTATTACAGGCAGTGACAACATAGTGACTATAATTATGACATAATCCTCTGTGAACCATGGCTCCACATTGTTTGGTCATCGGTACCATCTGGGGGGAACGATTCTCATAGTGATTTTTGGGAAGGTATACATCCCTAGTATTAGGAAAAATTTGATAGCCTTGCATCTGTGGTAGCTTTCTGTGTGTTATCACTCCATTTATAATAACATGCAAAAAAAAAAAAAAAAAAAAAAAAAAAGTTTCAAAATCCGAATGGAACATTCTACTTCAAACTGATGGTTGGTTCTCTCTTATTGTTCATCCTATCTCTTTGAAAAATGGTTGGGATAAAGTTCAGACTATATATATTGTCCAGTAAGGTGGTTAAAATTAGCATATCTAGAATTGTTCTTTATTACAGGCAGTGACCTATAGTGACTAATTATGACATAATACGCCAGGGCCCCAAATTTGGGGTCATCGGTACCATCTGGGAGGGAATGATTCTCATATTGACTTTTGGGAAGGTATACATCCCTAGGACTAGGACATATGTGAGAGCCTTGCATCTGGGGTAGCTTTCTGTGTGTTATCACTTCATCTATAATCACATGCCAAAACATAGTTTTCAAAATCCAAAGTAAGCATTCTACTTCAAACCGATGATTCTCCCTTAGTATTGATGTTCTGTCTTTGAAAAATGGCATGGATAAAGCTCAGACTATATGTTTTTCATAAAAGTTGTTAAACGTAGCATCTCTAGAAATGGTATCTATTAGGCAGTGACAACATACTGTACTGTAGTGTAGTCACTACATTACATAAGATGTACATTTGTTTTCATGAAAGATGTAACACAAAGGGTTCCTTAACCATGTTTACATACATATATTCTAAGGAAATGTATTGTGAAATTCATTAAACAAAACATAGTGCAAGTGTGTAAGAATATATACAAAATGCCCACTATTTGATCCACTTGTCCTAGTATAGAAAACCTGGGTACTCTAATTTCTTGGTTTTCATATGTGTAGAATCCATACCTCACACGTTAAAGGTCAGGTCAAGGTAACATTTGACCTCTGGGAGAACAACAAATAGAAACAACTTGATGAATATTCATCTTTCACTTAATAAAGTGTTTATGAAAACTGTCATTGGCATGACACAGAACTGGCATTAATAAGGGTAATAATAATAATACTAATAAGGGTAATAATAGTAACATTATATAATAACATGGCAATATGTATCTTTTGCAACTACATCTGTATTCTCCAACTCATAATCAGGACCAGAAAGTCCACCCACCACATCCTCCTGGCCTTCAACCTCCTGACTGGCACACAGTAAGGATGTAAGGATAAGGTTCCAGAGGTGGCTGCATCAGGGTCATAGGAATTTAGGAAGTCTTTGTGATGTCTGCCTCATCATGACTAAATGCAGTAGCCTATCTATCACCAGCACTGAAGGTGTCCACCATGCTCAACAGCTTCTGCTCTGTTCTTGCTCTTCAGGATGACATCTTATGTGGTTAAAGGATATTACCATGCACATTGTTGGGGACATTTAACAATAATGGGATTGAAGAGATGAGGGCAGTGATATTTCTGTGTGTGGACACCCCGATATTTTACAACCAAGACACACCAGTGCTTAGACTCCCTACTACTGTTACTGCACATTTTGGGTAGGCATCAGTCAACTCTTCCCACATGTGACATGACAGCATCATTCCTGCTCTCTCAGTCTGCTCCCCAGACTGGTGAGCAGAGACAGTGATCCAGAATCCATTATGGTGCTGACAGACAAGTTCTAGCTTAGCCTCTATGGCATGGAGACCATGCATCTCAGCAGGCACTGGGTGAGATATCAAGCATATTGCACATGGCCAGCACGGAAGAAGCACTTCATCATGTGTCATGAGAGAAAAGGTGACAACCTATTGACAAGGTGTCTCCCTGCATGTTCAAACTGGTGAATGGAAAGTATACAGTAGGAAGAATTAAGTTGTCTACCCAAAGTCAGCCAGTCGGATGCACAGTGTCCAGGTAGACTGCTGCTGTATCTGTTCAAATGTCTTTGGTCTAGTTGATACAAACCACTTTAGAGTGCAGCTGATACACTCAAGACTATTACCACTGAACTTGCCTGTCAGCCCTCCATATGCAAACACATGCATTTCCAGCGCTGAACTTTGCAACAGTATTGCAATGCAGCTGAGGAATGACTGTATAACATGTCAATTATGAGGTGAACACTCTACATGTCAACCAGTGACCATAGCTGCTGCCTTGGACAGCTTGGACACCTGGATAAGGAGTGATAAGATGTGAGAGACCTTAACCTGACCTTTAGCACATAGGCCTAAGACTGAATGGCAATTGAATATATAACTGTAATCTACACCTATGCCCCCCAGGTACCCATATGAATCACCATAAGTTCACAGATTCCCTCACACAACTGAAATACAATTTGTTATTTTTAACAAAATGATGTACAATCATTGGATCATTACAATACAATGGATTTGGCAATAAATAATTAACTGATGGTAATTTCACTGATTCAGCCACATTCATTGAACCCTAAAACCTTGGGTTAGATAACCAATACCACCTTTCTATAGGTTGAACAGTATCATAACGCTATTTAAGCTCCAGGCAGCCATCTTGGACGCCATCTTGAAAATGATGGCTTTATAAGACATATAAATTCCTACATCTTTAGTGTGTTCTTAAGCATGCCTAGAGGTAACATAACTAGTTAAAAAACCTTTTATATAGGGGGGTTAAGTAGTATGTTTTCATAAATTGACCCAAGTAATTTTCGCCTAGTGTTATAAAATAAAATGCATGATAGCACCCATAAAGCTACCTCTGGTGCAAGGCTATCACATATTTTCTAACTCTAGACATGTATACCATGACAAAAATCACTATGAGCATTAATCCCCTCAGTTGGTACCGACCAACCCCAGTGGCTTACGGTCTATTAGGCTACTTCAAGTTAAAACACACTGAGTGCCTTTGATTAAACAATGATTTAATCGCCTATTTAATTGATTTTTCCCTATTTCGGAGGCAATGTGAGTAAATGTAATCTGAGTATTTCCTGATTTTTTTTCTTTTTTTTTGGCAGTATTCCAGTATTTTCTTTCACTCAGAACAGAAAAATTACAATTGCGGCCATCAGTGCTTTTATAATAGCCGGCAGAGAAGGGCTCGTTTTAAACATGAACGTGATCTGGAGTTAGGAGATAAATCCAATTTTGTGAATCTCATAACACTAATAATAGACGGTGTTGGGCAACCGGGCTTCCTGGTCACGTGCTCTCCCGTTGCATTTGGGGAATTGGAGTGTTTCTCTTCAGCCGCGGCTGCCTCGCACAGTAAGCTACAGTTTTATATAAAACAATAACGGACGTGTCCAACTCGTCGTCGGCACTGGTAGACATCAAAGAGTTTGACGAGTTGCCGCGTCGTGGGCACCCACTAATATATTGTTGCGACCGTTAGGTCGCAGTTACTATCAAAACCTCGACCAGCTGTCTGTCACATGTCACACTTTTGCCCTGCTCATATCTCCGAAATCGTTGCACCGATCCATGCCAAATTTTGCATACACACTCCATGCCTGCCAAACCACAACTTCCATCATCAATATCACTTGACCCTCTTCTAGCGCCACCATGAGGCCGATTCTTGCAAAACACATTTATGGACACAGCCCCTACAATTTTTGCCCTAAAATCATGCAAATCGGTACACAGTATGTCTACACTCATGTCATCAACATAGATCTGTCCCATATAGCGCCAGCATTAGGCCGATTTTTTCAAACACATTTTTGGACACTGCTCCTACAGACTTTGCCCTAAAATCATGCAAATCGGTACACAGTATGTCTACACTCATCTCATCAAAATGGATCTGTCCCATATAGCGCCACCATCAGGCCGATTTTTTCAAACACATTTTTGGACACTGCTCCTACACATTTTGCCCTAAAATCACGCTGCGACCTGACGGTCGCTTATCTCCTGATTAGGGAGTCTTACTGGTATTTATACGTTGATGCAATTAGGGGTCACATCATTAGAGAGGAGAGTAAAATTGTATCAAGTTAGCAACAGGCCTATAGCCAGTGATGGGCAGTAGCGAGCTACAAGTAGCGACGCTACATAGCTTAACTACATTTCTCAGTAGCGTCACGGTAGCGCCGCTCCTTTTGAACCAAATAGCTTTTTCTGTAGCGTAGCTATTTTTAGACCCCAGTAGTGACATAGCGTCCAACAAACGTTACACGTTTCAATCCCGGCGACTGCTAAATAAAGTTTGTGAGGAAAAGAATTCCCAACAGATCCCCAAACATGTTGTTCTGCGCAGCGCTGCTTTCACTTAATTCAATGAACCTCCTCTGTGTGAGAGAAGCGACTAAAGCGAGACACTTCACCCCGCAACGACATGGTGAAGTGTTCAAAGAACGTCTGAGAACAACTGACATACAAGCTCACATCGTGTTGCAAATGCTAACTTTGTGAGCTTGTAGATCTCCGGGGGCAGAGCATAAATCAGGCTTGAGGCGCTGCAGCCAGAGATGGACAGTACTTGACCCGAGTACTTGAGTAAGAGTACAGAGTACTCCTGGTCACATTTACTCCAGTCCACAGTAAAAGTAGCTCAGTCAAAATGTTATAAGTAAGAATAAAAAAGTACTTGCTTTTGTCCACCGCTGGCTGCAGCTTGTTATCAGCTGTTCCGACAGCACACAAGTCAGTGCACTCTTTTGTCCACAGCTAACTAATGACAGTGAAGTGTCAATTTAAGGACCTTTTAGACATTTTTAATACCTAAACAAAATATATATAATTTATATATATTTATATTTATAATAAATAAAAGCCAAAACTGCATCAAAAGTTATCAACTATAAAAACTGGTCAAACATTGGCCAAATTGACAATATAGTAAAAGAGGCACAAATTGTGAAAATGGCAGATCTACAAGCTCGAAAAAAGCCTTGTGTTCCGAGGCGTTGTGAGCTTGTAGATCTGCTATTTTCAAAATATTCATCGGTGGAGTGAAACTAAATGTAATGCCTCAACTCCTAATTCCAATTGCTTGTCAGGGTGGGGTCCCCAGTTCAAATATGATTTTTTTTGTAGGGTCTCAGCCTGAAGACACATTTAATTTAAAAAGTAAATGAAAGGATAACACAAAAAGCCAGACATGAGGGCTTGTTTCCAGTTTTATAATAATCAATCGAACTAAGCATTTTTTGCCTGCCTATTTGTTTGGTGGAAAGTTGTACTTGATCATGAAGTTGATAAAAAAATAAAGCTTTTTTGTAGTAAGCAAATTTTGCCGTGTAGCTTGCTTTGCTACATTTCTATGTGGATAGCTTCGCTGTAGCTTAAGCAATATTTCATCGAGAGTAGCTTGTAGCTTAGCTTACTACATTTTCCAAGTAGCTTGCCCATCACTGCTTATAGCTAAAGCTCTGCTCACGAGTCACAAGTTGTATGCCTGTGGCCAGCAGAGTCCCTTTATGAGCCTCGAGATGCATTTTTGTTGAACGTGTGAGACATTAACACAAGATTTCTAAAGTCTGCAGTAAGGAATAGAAGTGTGCTGTTTGATAAAGGGTTCAATTAGCGATCTTTCTTAATTTGGGCCCCAGCAAAATGTGGTGATATATCACCAGTAAGACTCCCTAATCGGGAGATAAGCGACCGTAGGTCACTTATCTCCACAAATAGGGCAAAAATGTGTTTTTCCAAAAACTTCCGGATCCATGTTGATGACATGAGTGTAGACATACTGTGTAGTGATTTCCGTGATTTGAGGGCCAAAAGTGTAGGAGCAGTGGCCAAAAATGTGTTTTAAAAATCGGCCTGTAGGTGGCGCTAGAAGAGGGCCATGTGAGAAATGAGGGGTGGGGTGTCCGCGTTGCCTTGGCGGACGATTAGGTACCGGCCCCGGCTCTCCCGGACGCTCCTAGCCCGAGTTACGGCATTTTATGTGAGCTGCAGTGGCAGGGGGTCCTCCACTGGGGGCGCCACCACTTTTGCATCCGTTCTGGAGCACCAGGAGTGGGTGGTCCCCGGGAATTCCCCGTGAGCAGCCCCGTTGGGGTGGTCATTTGGTAATTTTTGCACATTTGGTATTTTTTTTACACCTGGGGGTCCCCCAGGGACCTGGGGGTCCCTGGAACTCTGGGGGTCCTTGGAGGTTGTAGTTTGGCAGGCAAGGAGTTTGTGTGGAAATTTTGGCATGGATCGGGCCAACGGTGGCCGAGATATGAGCAGGGCAAAAGTGTGACGTGTGAGGTGTGACGGACTGACTGTGACGTGTGAGGTGTGACGGACTGACGCACGGACACCTCGAGCAGCTTTCTGTAGTAAGTGCGACCTACGGTCGCAATCAAAATCAGTTCAACTACTTTAAGCCTATACAGTATACATCAGCTGTTTAAAAATAGCTGATCCACAAGCTCACAACGCATCACGCATTGAGAGCTTGTAGATTTTCAAAAGAATCTAGACAGAAATATTTTAAAAACATATCTTGTGTATGGGAGACCCTGTAACAAAATATTTTCAGATGGCCGTCCATGGTCAAATACATTAAAGGTTTGAGAAACACTCCTGTACACACAATGTCACACAAATACAGCTCCACTGTTTTTATATTTGCTTTTTACTTTGCCCCAATTTATATTTGCTTTTTACTTTGCCCCAATTTAGTCTTTGTGCCTCCCACACAGGTTTTCTGTGATTTCACTGCTGTTGTATCCTACCGACTCACCTGCCGGTGGTGGGCAGCTATTTCACAGCTCCACCTTGTTGTGACAAAGCCTTGTTTAGTTATAAATAACTCTGATATGACTTGATCGAACCCTAATTGCTGCTGCGCATTATTCAATGTCAAGAAAGTAATAAAAAGACACTACAAAATTGGCAAACGGGGGTTCTGATTGAGGCTCGAATACTTAAACTATTCTCCTACTACTTCTCTAAGGCCCGAAACAACATACTTAGTACCACACAACCTCTTCGTTGTTGCATTTTAAGCATGACCTGCTGTCTTTCCAGCGAGCAGGATGAAGCTGTCATCTTTGGTTTGTGCTCTCCTCTGCTCTAACAACAGAGTGGAGTAGTTTTCAAATTTAATCTATTCAGGTTTATTACCTCTACAGGGAGATAAGAACGCAGTTTGGCCTTGACCATGCTGTGCATTTTAATTTGTGTATTTAGGTAAAGTACTGTATGTTTTGGGATAATAATTGCAAAGATAAGTCATGCAGTATCAATGTCATGTTTTGCATTGTGTCACTATCTCCAAAGATTCTGTTGTGTGCAGCGATTGCGTGCACACTTAAAGTCCATCAAACAACAGTACAAGTTTTACGTGTCCAGGCATTTGGATTCTGAGACGATGCACTGAAGTTCAACAATCAAAGTACTGTATAATAACCAGCCTGAGTTTGTGACACACACCAGACAAACACTCATACATTACATACCCATCTCAACATATAAAAAGATGAAAACAATCATCAAGTACTTTAGTGATTTCTGAACAGACATACGTCTCATACTCTAGACCTAAAATAACACTGCACTGATAATGACAATGACCACGACAGAAATAGGCAGGTGCTTAAAGGAGGGAGCAATGCAGAATGAAAGGGCCTGTATCATTAGGGATTAACCTAGCCACTGGCTGTACAAATAGCCTGGTTGTCTCCACCTGGAAGCCGCCAGTGCACACTGCACAGACACTCATTTGTATTGACAGGTTACTGCAGCAGCAGCTGCAGAGTGGAGAGAAGATGGTTAAGACAAAATGTTGGTGATTGGAGTTCTAACCCTAACTCTTCACACAACACGGGCTACCATATGCTTGGATTTTAAATTAAAGGAAAATCGTGTCCAGCCCATGGAACTTCAACCTCTTCTAATGAAATAATCTCAACATATCCCACGTTCTGGGGGCTAAACAAAGTTTGAATGAGGCCAAGCAAACCCGCAGACATTGAAGTGCCTAATTTACTCATACTGTGTTATTACAGAGCCAGAGAAAGCTTTCAGGCAGAACGAATGGCAAGATGAGCAGCTTCAACTCAACTTCAACAGGGATGAGTTCAAATCACTCCTTCGCACAACAACACACATGACAACCTTTGGGCTTACCTCACACCTTCTGTCAGGCTGAGCATTGAGAATTCAGTAAAATAGACTGGACCTGCAATTGTCTGTCTGATTCTTTACTTCTTATTCTTCTGTTCCTGTGAAGTGTACATTTCTGTTTCATATTGTCTTTGTTATGATGAACTTGGCTGTCTTGGCATATTTGTCCCTTGTGTATTCTAACGTGGTGTATAGGTGTATCTCTCTTTCTCTCTCTCTCTCATAGACTCATACACACACACACACACACACACACACACACACACACACACACACACACACACACACACACACACACACACACACACACACACACACACACACACACACACACACACACACACACTAAAATGTTTACTTATCCACACAGACAAGTAATGCATTACTTACTGTATCTATGATTTTATTTATTTATTTATTTACAAAGTTGTTAAGAGTTTAAGACATGAAGTTGAGGAAAAAAGAATACCAGAAGAGAGCACTGAGAGTAGGAGAAAGAGACGGCCTCATTCAGAGAATTCCTTAAAGGAATGCTTCACGCCCCAAAATGACTTTTTGTCTCCGGCTCTCCGCCAGGCCGAAAGGCATGGCCGAGACTATGTTTTGCACCCTGTCTGTCTGTCCGTCCGTGTGTGTGTGTGTGTGTGTGTGTGTCCATCTGTCTGTCTGTCTGTGAACAGCTAATCTCCAGCACCGTTGGGCCGTTCGTCGCAAGACTACACACACTCACACTCTCTGGATGCCAGATCGATCTGTGTTTTAAATAGCCTCTCTGCACACATACAGGCCGACTTGTGTTTTTACCTATAACTGCACCGTTGTGCACCGATCTCGATCTGTGTAAAAACTTTGTATGCGCACTCCCTAGAGGAAAAGGAAAAACCTCTGCCTTTTATAGCACCACCAGGAGGCAGAGGCAGACCCCTACAGATTTCACCAAAATGTTATGCAAATCAGTACACGTGATCTCTATAGTCATGCAATCAAGACAGATCTGTTTGATTTTTCATATTCCATCCTGATTGGCTGCTCCTGAGGAGCACTTTTTCTAGTCATCTGTCAGTAAATGAAGCCTTGAATTAACATAGACATTTTTTTTGGGTCACATTCCTTCACGGTGAAAGAAGTATAAAAAATAATAATATTAATGAAGAAAATAGCGAAATAGCGGTCCAGGATTAACAGTAAAACTATATCAGAAATCTGTGTATAAACTCCCAACAGTTCTCTTGCAGTATAATCTGTGTCTTGTATCCAGTCTGTGTCCTCATTACTTTCAAAACACTGCATTTCCACAGAAACTTACTATTTTTAACACTTCCGGTATAAACAGTCTCATGACTGTGCTTAGTTACGACGCACACACCTGGGCGAACGCGTGCGCGTGAACTCAGCTGTGTTGAACCCCATGTGCCCGCCTTTGTTGTATGGATGTAATGAGGGCACAGACTCCAATCTTTTAAAAAGTTTTATAAAAGGCTAGTTCATCTTTTAACAATGATTTTAACATAAAACCTATAAATAGATAATGTATTGTTCAAAGATGAACTAATCTTTATAATTAAAGCTTTTGTTTTATTTTGGAAGATACTGATCTGACTTCGAAGGCTCCCCTCTTTTCTAACCAAAAGAGCACCTTCCAACATGCCATTTATCTTACACAGACTTGCCGCAGCCCTCCTCCTTTGCTTTTTTCTTGAATACTAGAGATTTATAATCTGAGAACACACTGCAGTACTGGAGTTTATAAACTGATAATTTTGCTGTTGTTATAACTCCTATTTTCTTCAATTCATCATCATTTTATTCGTCCTTCATTCATTCACCATTATGCTACATTGAGTCACCATGAAGGAATGTGACAAATAAAGAATATGCATGAATTCAGGCTTCGCGAGTTGAGGAATTGATCGAAAAGGTTTTTTTCTGGGTGAATTATTCCTTTAAGTTGGAGGAGCAGAGCAACAAATGCAATCTGAGATGGACAAAGTAAGACCTGTAGTTAAGCTCACAACAAGTAGTATCTCCCCCAGAGG
Source organism: Nannobrachium achirus (assembly GCF_963921795.1). Taxonomy (NCBI): domain Eukaryota; kingdom Metazoa; phylum Chordata; class Actinopteri; order Myctophiformes; family Myctophidae; genus Nannobrachium; species Nannobrachium achirus. The sequence goes on from NC_137816.1 coordinate 46,510,688, forward strand.
GTATAAATGCCCCCTATGTGAAGCATTTAAACTATAATTTAACTCGCTTTCCGACATACTCAATTACTGTACTGGCAAAATAGGCTATATAGAACAGGTGACTTGCAAATAACTGGTAAAACCGAGAATTAATAGCATATTATTAAAAGCCCTTAAAGAAGGGAACACTTACATTATTATTATTATTTATTTTTATGTAATTATCCCTATTTTACTCACTGCCAATTTGGCATGTGCACCATGTGTCCAGATTTACTGTCATTCAAAGAAAAAATAACGCACATCCATGATCCTCTGTTGTTTGGTGCTGAGCCAAAACTGTCAAAGCAGTACTACTAGGAACAGAAAAAGAGGGCTCGCAACCAACTCCCTTTTGATAGCTCCATGTTTATTAATGACGACACAGCAGCACAGGTATGGGGTACCGAGGTGTTGCTGGCTTGCTGCTGTGTCATCATTAATAAAATTAAGCTATCAAAAGTGAGTTCCCAGATTTACTGTCATGCGATGTTAACCGACATAACAATGCAGGATTGGACCAATGACCACTGGGTGTAAGACCATGCTCAGAGCTGAGAGCCTCTGTGAATCCTCAACTGCCAAGCAGGAAAACAATGGAAACATGCTGGAGAAATGTGTTATAAACAGACTATAGCCTACTAACTAACTACGGTAGTCATATCAATAATTGCTAGACAGACCACAAGAGTTATACATCGATCGAATACATGTCCTACTGACTGAAACGCACTTCACCAACTACACAACAACTCTGCTCTGAATTCCACGGTGTGACAGAAACAGAATATCAAATCGATCCTAAACCAAACCTAGGCCTATATCCATCTATATCAGTGGTTTTCTACCATTTTCATATCAAGCTCCATTATTTATTCAGCATTTGAGATTTAGCCTCTCAGACCCAACAAATATTATTTTATCAGACCCAAAGATTTTGTCCACAATTCCATGCTGTATTGATGTGGCAGGGGTTGACACCAAGGTCTCAGAGGCACTTGCCCGTCTGGCAAGTACAGGTCATATTCTACTTGCCCAAAGGTCATACCCGCTTGCCCGAAAAGTAAATCGTCCATAATAAAATAGGTAAGATTTTAATTACCACTCAATTTAACACTTATTTCATTACTCTTTGAGGCTGTGCGCTGGCCGTGCGCTGGCCACGTTCAGGTGTTTAGACAGATACTGTATCTTGTGTTGTGTTTATAGACGGTTGCGTGACTTGTGTCCCCTCTCAAATGAGCACTTGCCCGGTCGGCCAACCTGAAAGCAAACTTCACCTGCCCGCACGTTTTATTTACTTGCTGGGGGCAGGTGGTCAAGCCTTACTTAGTGTCAATGCCTGTGTGATATCATATTAGGAAACATAACAAACATTGATGAAAATAACAATTATTAATTGTGTATATTTTTATTTTATATACACTGGTGTGATGTCATCACTGTGTACTGTACAATACAAACCCAAAATCCATCCTCCAGTTCTAAGCAACACAGAAGGAGGGGGGGGGGGGGGGGGGGGACCTTTTTTAAATTTCCACACAACTCCTCTATGGTAAATTAAAGACATAGTTCAATATTGAAAATGGGTGGTTTTCCCCTTTAAAAGTACTGCAGCTGTTAAACAACAATTTAACTCTTGAGAGTGTAAAATGAAACCAAATGGACCCGTTTCATTTTTCACTTTCAAGAGTTAAAGATCTATAAGGGTCCATTTGGTTACCAAATCTTCAACATTTAGCTGGGGACCACCTGGAACCCCCTGAAGGACCACTGGTGGTCCCCGGACCACTGATCTATATCATTAAATTAGCTCAGACTGTCACCATTTTACCAACCTGTCCTGCACAGTTGGAACACGTGCATGACATGTCGCTGTCTGACTCACTATCGGCTCGTAATAATTAGATAATTAAAAACTGGACGTTTATTTGTATAACATTGTAATTACTTGGTGCTCATGAATGTGTAGTCAAGTCAGGTTACCAATGTATAAAACCACATTATTTTGTTTATGCAGAATTCAACAGGTGAGAAGAGCAGATGGCATCACTTCACTATGCAAGGCAATAACGTTATCTTAATAACTAAATATGATAGAAATATGTAACCATACGTCACATGCATTCTCACAACGTTCAAATAGGTATTTCAACTTAAGTTGAAAGGCAACCAGCAACATGTTGCCATCTAAAAAATAAAAACGCCAACTAATTATTTCAAATTAATACTTTGCCTATCAGAGCGTGTTTCATGTGTAGTTATCATGTCATTACTAGAGAACAAGTGTTAGTGTAACGTTATAGCTTAGTGGTTCTTCACAACCAGTGGTCCGGGGACCACCAGTGGTCCTTGAGGGGGGTTCCAGGTGGTCCCCAGCTAAATGATGGAGAGTTGGAAATTAAATGTAAAGGACCCTTATAGATCTTTAACTCTCGAAAGTGTAAAATGAAACCAAATGCACCCGTACAGGTCCATTTGGTTTCATGTTTACGCTCTCAAGAGTCATCATTGTTAAACATCTGCATTACTTAATTTATAAGAAGTCTACACAATTAGAGAATGTAGAAGAATTTATATTTTCATCAACGTGTGCATGTTATCTCTCCTATGGTACCAACATCAATACAGCATGGAATTGTGGACAAAATCTTATCCAACGACAACAACATGATATTCCAAGTTTTGTATGTGAGACTGAGGCTTAATCTCGTCAAATGGTGGTCGGTGGCTCAAATGCCAAATACATAATGGACCTCGATAAGAAAAGGGTTGAAACCCCACTGTTAGAGCTCATGATTTCTAACAGCACAACGGACCGTTAACGGAGAGCAAGCAGCTCTCAATGTCAACAAAAACATGCTCGCGCTGTCTTCCACACGCTAGGGAATTCAACAAAGTTACACTTTTGCCAATGCATTAAAACCCCCCGCCGACAACACCTCGCTTCTCTAAAGATTTAATTTCGCAGGATAATAGCGAGTTGGCATTATTCAGACGGCTTGGCAACTGTGTAAATGCATAATGATTTCAAGCTGCGATTTACCTTCAGTTCCGCACTCTCCGCCATCTTGTATTTGTGTGCGCAAGCGTGATGAGGCGGCGTCACGTGACTGGGACGCGCGGAGCGCCGTCGCGTGAGCGCGCGCATAATGAGCGGGGTGCGTTCAGGATGACTAGAAATGTTGACACTTGCATTATATTATTAGGCAGTGATGGTGGACAGGACACAGTAATTTAACTAAATAGTCTACAACAACAGCAGCAATACAGTGACATTAAAAGAGAAAATGTATGTAATTTGTACTTTTGAATATTCGTGCAGGTATTAGTAGGTCTACTACTGATGTCCACTCCACGGGTCGGTAACAGGTCAGGTGGACAGTGGACACCAAAACCAACTGGGCATTAGGGATGAATGCCAATACATATCATTCTGGGGGTCCTTCACATGACAAAGTTTGAGAAACACCGATGGCCACATACGTTTTTTTCAGAAAATTGTTATGATTTAGAAGACATTTGTAGAATGTGCCTATCAGTGGTTAAGGACCCCCAAAATGACCCCCAAAATGTATTTTTGGCCGTGGACCCCCATCTCAAAATAGTTTGTTCCAAGGATGGACCCCTATTGCAAACCTTTTTGTTCCAGGGACCCCCAGAAGCACAGATTTGATTTTAGTCTAATCTGCATCTAGTTTAAGGCCACAGACCCGTTGGGAAACGAGTCTGGGTCGACTTTGAAAGAGGTCGACTTATCTGGCTACCTTAAGGCCTGTCCATACTTTGACCGAAACCGCCGTTTTCGGTCAAAAGGTCCTTTTCAACTATAAAATTGAATTCCTCGAAAGTTCTGGAATGCTTTTTCTCCGAACAATAGTTCTGAAATTTGCACGAGATGTTGTCACTCGCCGAAATCAGGTTCGGTGAAACGGCAAACGTGATTGGTCGGTTACTTGGACCCCCCCCCCCCCCCCCAGCTACTGTACATTGGAAAGCCTGCATGGTGATGAGAGGCTACTGTACATTTTAGCTTTTGTTTTTGCTTTGCGACCGTGTCGGTGCATGCTCAATGAGCGGCGCAACACGACGCAGAAGGACGAGAAGGTCGTCAAAACGACTGGCAGACATTCTCATTATTTCAAAATTGTTTCTCCTCCTCGTCCATGGGGGGGGATTTTTTTTTTTTTTTTTTTTTGGGGGGGGGGGGGGGGGGGGGGGGGGTGCTGGGTTGGCATTTTGGTTGGCATTTTGGCTGGCATTTCGCCTACCAAAATTTAATTCCTGGCTACGCCCCTGCCATGCCCCTCTCATCCCCTGAACGAGAGTCTGATACAGGCCATGCCCGTATCAGCGGGCGGACATACCGCCGACGGCTAGATGTGCTCGCCTCCTCCTCAGCCGCACAAAGCAGGGCAAAATCCTCCTCCTCCTCTCTGCCTCCGCTAACATTTCCTCCTCGTCTTCCTCCTCCTCCATAACCTCCACAATGCGTGACACCGCTTCCAACTTCCAACGTGCCAACCCTCCGAACAGGAGCGAAGCTTTTTTTCGGAAAAGATAAAAAATAAAAAAGTTGATTTTTCAACCGAAAAGTTCGGTTCTGTCGAAGTATGGAGAGGCCTTTAGGGATAGGCCTATCTGGGCACCTGGACGAGTGGCCACCTGCATTTTCTATAACAGGCGCATCCACATCGAGCCACAACAGCCCAGTTGAGATCAGCTGAAAAGCATAAAGTTTAGCCTTTTAAAATAATAGTCCATTTATAAATAATTAATTAAATTCTTCAATCAATCAATCAATCATTGATTGATTGATTGATTGAAGACATTATTAGAAGTTTGCATAGGAAAAAGGTACAGTTTCATGACGGTACAGTTCACTGGTAGACCTACAAGGTCTACTAAAAGGAGATCCATGAAAAGACTAAGCTTATTTCCACAGGAAACCATTAAAGTATCTACTATTACATTTTTCTTAGAGCCGCATCCCACTTCCAAGGCCATACACGCCCCTTTACATCCACTTCAACTCATAGCTAGCTCCGATGTCGGTAGATGGCCATACACGCCCCCTTTACGTCCACTTCAACTCATAGCTAGCTCCGCTGTCGGTAGAATGCACGGCACAGCCGTCCGCTGATTCGCCCCCCGTCGCCATGGTGAGTGAGAGAGAGAGAGAGAGAGAGAGAGAGAGAGAGAGAGAGAGAGAGAGAGAGAGAGGCACGTTCCGAGAGACTATCAGTGCAGAAGCACGTGGAGAGAGAGAGAGAGAGAGAGAGAGAGAGAGAGAGAGAGAGAGAGAGGCACGTGCGAGTGCACACACTCATTTGAGCTGTGAGAATAGACGGAGAGAAAAAAAGAGAGAGCTAAATAGTCCGTCGCGTCTAGAGTCCGTCGCGTCTAGAGCTCGAGCTCGGGCCCCCGGAGGGGGCCCGAGCTCTAGATTTTTTCGGGGGCCCGAAATTCTAGTCTCATATAACATTGAATGACAGACGAATAGAACACAGTAGCCTACTATGCAGTAGATATGTAAATAAAAATAAAAATGAGAGAACAAAAAAAAAAAAAAAGGAAAACAGTAATTCTAAACAAACAGTAAGTACATACAAAGAAGGGGCAGGGGAGGGTAGGGTTGGGCTAGGGTCTAATTCCTGAAGGGGAAACAGGTTTCAGCTTTTCACAGGCTCACAGCTGAGGTGGTTATATATCTAGCACACATAGAGCGACTAAGAGGGGGGGGGGGAAGTCATAGTGAGATTGTAGACTACTAGACGTAGTCTAGTAAATCTAGGGAAAAAATACACTCAGGTTGGACAAAATTGTATTATTTAGTTTTTCAACTGATTCTGTTAGGAAATTAGGTCTACTAGCCAGGATAAAAAATCTACCATGATCTGCTCACTGCAAATACCCACAGTGGCCAAATCAAGTTGGGCTCCCATCGACTTTCTATACAGGAGGAAAATACCCTGAAAAAGAATCTGCTTTAAGTAGGATGTGAGGGGTCTAACTAGGGGTTTGTCATGATTCTGAATCCATTGCAAGCATTTGTTTTGCACAAAAAACATTCCTTGGGCTAAAAATGGCCCCAGAAAATGATGGTTTAGTGATGAAAAGTGATGAGTCATCTAAAAAATCATCTTTTGTTGGCGTTTTCTGGGGCCAATGAATGTTTTTTTGTGCAAAACAAATGCTTGCAATGGATTCAGCATCATGACAAACCCCTAGTTAGACCCCTCACATCCTACTTAAAGCAGATTTTTTTCTGGGTATTTTCCTCCTGTATACAAAGTCGACATTGGGAGCCCAACTTGATTTGGCCACTGTGGGTATTTGCAGTGAGCAGATCATGGTAGATTTGTTATCCTGGCTAGTAGACCTAATTTCCTAACAGAATCAGTTGAAAAATTAAATAATACAATTTTGTCCAACAAAGTCTGCACGAAGTGAGACTCGAAAAGGTGACCATCAGAGTTAAAGGCATGCACCTTTATTGAGCTATTGGAAGAAATGACTGAGGCTCATCCACACAAATCCCCCCCTTATTTTGCATTCACCATGCATCATCATGATGGTGAATGCAAAAAAAGCACAAAACATGATGGCATCATGTTTTGTGCAATGCAATTTAAAAGTGTGACGGAGAGAGTCGCAGCCCTAGCCTTGAAGCCTCAAAAGTCTAGTATCTCCCCCGGACTAAAGAGATGTCTCTTTGGTCTAGTGGTTAAGATATTGGACTTTCATGCGGGAGACCCGGGATTGAAGCCGGGTGGGGAGGTTCGGATCACCTCTGTTACATTGGTGCCGTGACCCGGGTTCGGGCTTCCCCGTATAGGAGGAGGTCAAAGGGAGGTGAGTGTGACGGAAGCACGAGGTAAGGCTTGAACAGGGGACCTTCGGAGTGCAGGGCACAGCCCTTACCAGGTGAGCCAATGAATTCTCAGGAAACCTGCAGGGAGAAAGTATTCCACAAAAATGAGTTTTCTTCCTTTATTTAACGAAGCTAGCCGTTTTATAATGTTTATTGGCTCATGGGCGCTTAATATTTTCATACAAACGTATCCTTCATGGGGACATTAGGTAAAGGTCCTTAGATGTGTGTAGAATGTTTCATGCAAATTGCTAAAAAAAACGCAGCTCAAAATGGCATAAAACCTAAGGGCGGAGCTTACTGAACAAAGAGACAGATGTGTTCCTCTTGAGTCAAGGAACATGTGTAAGCAAGTTGCATGCATCAGGCCAAAAGAGGCATGAAATATGCCTGTTTAAAGTTTGCATTTTCAAAAAATGGACCAGTGATTAATTAACTGGTCTGGTGCCAAGGCCACTTGAGGGCGCCAAAGACCGCGCGCCTTGCCAGAGTCACTCCCATTGACCAGCGCTGTAACATATGGGGACCCACGTAGCAGTGACGTGGGTGTTCACGTTCGTGCGTGTCATGAAAAAGACCCGGATGAAAATTGCTACAAGATAGCCATAGGCTATCACTCATGTTAGAAGCCCGATTTAGCCATAAATAAACCTTTTTCCGCTTCCATAAGAACAGAGTTCAGAGAAAATGAGCTTCAAAGATGTGAGAATGAATTGGATTCGGCGGCGCGATTCGGCGGCGAGACGCTCTCGCGGGCCGATGTAAACAGATCGCGCCGGGCGGCCTGGATGAAAATTTAGCCTCAGGCTTCGATGAGGCCTCCGATTATTTAATTCATTTTATATAAAAAGCCGAACTAGTTCGGGATCGGCACCCCATGAAGCGTCGTGCCGCCGACAGCATAGATTCAGTAAAAATTGGGGGGCTGTAAACTTGGCATCTGGCCATTTTCAATGGAATAAATCGTCGGAGCACTAGGACGGCTCGTTGGAAAGCGTAGGAGGAGCCAGGACCACCAACGTCTTTACAAGCAGCTCAGGGTAAGTAAAATAGCAAAACAAATATTGTTTCTCGCCGAAAAAAAGCCGAACTTGTTTGGGATCGGCACTGGAAGGGTTGATTAGATATTATGTTATCTGAAATCAGAAGTGACTTTAGTCACCTATTGTGTGTGTGTGTGTGTGTGTGTGTGTGTGTGTGTGTGTGTGTGTGTGTGTGTGCGTGCGTGCGTGCGTGCGTGCGTGCGTGCATGCAAATTTGGAGATGACTTCACAGGCCTGGACACGGAACACCATATATGTGCATAAAAAGGTGCCAGCCAGACAGACGGATACAACGGGATAGCCTACTACAACATTGATATCCAGTTGCTGGATATCAATGGTGACCAGGGTAGGAATTTCATGGAGGCCATGAAGGCCATGGCCGTTGTTGCCCCTCAGTTTGGCCTTGTGCCCCTCAAACCAATGGCATGACCTTAATGCCCCAGCGGTTTCTCCTCTGTCTCTTTCTTGACATGTAGACACCAGTGTCTTTTGTTGAGTCCCCATCTTTAAACCAATCCAGTGACTTTGATTGGTGCAGTAAATACCATCATTTACCTATTCCACTGTAGATTAGGTTATCATCCCTAACCCTTAAATTCAACAAATTATTTCAATGGACTAAAATCTTGTTTTATTTGATGCCCTTCTTGCCTTCATGACATTTGACCTTTGTGACCTCAAAAAATGTACAACACCAAAGGCCAAGTAGACTTGCCCCTAAAATGACGAAATTCCAGGCCTGGAGGTGACTATTCTGCCCAACAGGCCCCGGTCTGGGTTCTTCAGTATTAGGTCTACTTCTGAGACTCCTACATTCAATTCAATCCCTCATCGCACACCCCCGGGCAAAGCCAGGACTAGTTTTATTTAATATCCTACAACCAGATCATAAAAAGCAACAACATGAAGGCCATTGTACACAAAAGCCACTAGGTGTCACCCTAATACCTGGAACAAATATGAGTCCTAAAAGTGATCCTTTAGCTCGGTGGTTCTCAAACCTTTTCATGTCAAGGACCCCCAAAATGATGTGTATTTGGCCGAGGACATCCATCTGAAAAGAGTTTGTGCCAGGGACATCTAGAAAAGAGGATTTATGTAACAAGATACTTAAAAATACTTAAAGAGTTTAAGTAGGCCTACACGGGAAAGGGCATGAAGTGGAGTTTGTAGATCTGCTATTTTTGAAAAGCCAACATTATGGCTTAAGTGGTAAAAATGATTGCGGTGCTACATTAACTACTTTTTCTGGAGATCCCCTGGAACCCTCCAAGAACACCTGACTTTGAGAACCACTGCTTTTAGCTATTCCAATTTATACTATGCCCCACCACCTCCGGACCATCCAATATTCTATGTTCGATTAATGAATGTTGGTGCATTAATTTCCAAACAATGTGTGACGATTGTTTGAATTTGAGCATATGTTAGTACCCATATAGGCTACTACATCCATTCTGAAGGTTCAAACAATGAATCAATATTCTTAGTTGAGAACAAAACAACAAAGCCTACAATTGTGTAGTTATCCCTGCTCTGTGTGTGGTTATATGAGTGATAAGACTTGCAGACTTGCTTTTTTGTCAGAAAGCAGGTGTGTGCGTGTGCGTGTGCGTGTGTGTGTGTGTGTGTGTGTGTGTGTGTGTGTGTGTGTGTGTGTGTTATAATTGTACATACTTGGGTAATGCTTGTCTTTTTTGTTGATTGACTATAACGCTCTGACATCACACTTTGACATCACTGTGATGTCAGAGGAACCAAATCCCTTTTATTGCCATATATGGAGATCCCTGTGATGACAGGGGAGCAAATCCCTTTTATGCCCATACATGGAGTTATGGAGATCCCTGGGATGCCAGGGGAACCAAATCCCTTTTATGCCCATACAGTATATGGAGATCACTGACATCACTGCCCCATATGGAGATCCCTGGTGTATAAGGGTACCAGGGGTCTCCATATAAGGGCCTACTGGTCCGATATATATCACTGGCCAGATGGCAAAGACATGGCGTGACCTCGCCCTTTAGGGCGAGGTAGCTTTTCGCCCTTAGGCGTCTTACTGGTAATAATAACAAGACAATGAAGACATAAGTCTAATTACAACAGTAGCCAGTATGGCCTGCTGTCCAATCCTTTACAGCAGGGGTATTCAATGTTTTCAGGCCAATACACGACATATTGTATAAAATTGTGTATAAAAATGTTCATAGATTTCTTAGACAGGTTAGACTTGTTTGACAGAACTATCATCAGTGTAGGTTGTTGGTTTAATGTGTATTTTAGACAAAAAAAAACTATTGCTATTCTTGGTCTTGGCTAATGTTCAATACACACAGAATAGGGATAGGGTTCAAGTGCACAAAAAATAAAGTTCCTATCACACAAAGATTTGGAGGATATGCTACAGGATCGGCATGGCATCATTCCTACATTGGCAAATTGAATTATTGAATTGTGGACATGTGACAGGTTTACTTCTTCTTTAGCCAAAATGAAAATAGCAAACCTTTCATACATTCTTCACCTACTGTATAGGCTAAAACACTGTTTCAAAAGAACAAAAGGGCCTACTGACAAAAAAACATATATTTAAATGCGCACACACACACACACACACACACACACACACACACACACACACACACACACACACACACACACACACACACACACACACACACACACACACACACACACACACACACACACAGTTTATCATAATAAATGCAGCCACACAGTTGAACTTTTTAGTTTTTCCATTTGTGACCTTATGACCCACAGGCCTTAGGCCACAATGCCCACAACAAATAATTGCAATGAGGAGGACGTTTGCTGTCAGACGATCACACAGAAAACTAAGTAGTCAAAGGAGGGAATATCATTCAGCCAACTTATCACTGTGTTATTTGGACAACAGGAAACATAGCATATATGTATTAAATAATCAATCGCAGTACCACAGCTGCACTTTTAGTTTTTAACCATGATGTGACAATGGCACACATGCCTTGTTAGTATTCCGTTAATGCACTTTGGTCTTTGGTATAGCCTACTGGAGGGCAATTACCAGTCTCAGAGAATTAACATTCATTCTGCGTCGCAGCCATTATTTGAGTATCCGTCTCAGTCTGTAGTGCCTTGGGACCAAAGAGCCATCTGAAGAGCCATGTAATCAATATCTATTAGTCCTCCCATCAGAAGAATTAGATTTCACCATTAGATCAGCAGGCTCCCCTGACAGTGTCAAACATTATAAGTTGGCTGGACATGTCATGCGCTGTCTGATACAATTGCCTAATGAAAGAGATCAAGTTGAATTCAAATACAATCACTTTCATTATAGGTGATATTCTGTGTATTGACCAGTAGATGTCAGTCTCACGCTAGCAAAAAAACTGATTACAAAACTGGAAATGGCCTTCACATTTTAATAATATTGACATGGATACATAGGACATGAATGGGAATAACCTAAAATGAGGAGTGGAACATGTTATAGTCAGCTTGCTTGTGTCTGCCCGGAATGATTTTCCTTAGAAACAAAAACAGGGTCAACAAAGAAAACAAATGTGTATAGTCATATAAATGGCAGTTTAATAATTGAAACAATTATATTCAGTGTCCGTCTTCAACGACTTTGCCATGCAGTGATAGTAATGGCAAAGATGCAGGGCTTCAGAGCATGAATGTAGCCTTGCTAAGAAATATTTTAATAATTTACATATTATGATAGAAAAAACCCTGAAACAGAGAGCATTGTTTTGTATAACAAATAATCTGCTGAGAACACAAAGAGATGCCATATATACAGGAATGGCTCAATATTGACTGAATGTGTATGTATGTTGTCACTGTACAAAGTCAGTGTGTTGACCCACACCTTAGTGTAAGAAAATTATGAATTGTTCCACTTCAAATCTGAATGGTTGTAGTTTGTAAGTGCTTATAATAATGTGCTCTAATATAAAATAAAATAACAATAAAAACCCAAACATGTTTTTGATCATATAATTTGGTATAGGATTACAGCATGGTCAAATTCCAAAATGTTGCCCATTTAAAGTGCTTAGCATCAACAATATAATTACAATGTAACAGATAATCTAAACAATAAATTAAGCAAAGAACACAACATAAATAATAAAGATAATTATGTAAGGAGAGAGTATGGTCAAACAACCACAAACAATAAATAATGGGATACATTTTTAACTTAGAATGTCACATTTATACAAGTCATTGCACATTGTCACATGATAAATATTATAGTTTATTTTTTTTAATTCATAATATCTAAAGAGCAGATGATTATGATTTAAAGAGACTCCTGTGGGGTTTGGGAATATCTTAAAGAGCTTTGATATCAGCAACAACCAGCTGATTCATAAGATGAAATGAAATCCACCCTGATTTTCAAATTCATAGCTCCCGTTTTCATTGGAGCCGGGTCATCGTTTGCTCTCTGATATCAAAGTATTCACTCGAGTTCTAAAATCAATCACGTGTTGAGTGTACTGTAGGTTGGTGATCCTTGGGTTACAGGTTGTTAAGTGAACACATGGTGAACTCTTGAGGTGGACCTCTATTTGGCTGGCTTTAAAAAAAATGAGCTGTTCTGTGGCCAGTTGATGGTTGGGGCGGGGCGGGGCGGGGCCATCCATTACGGAGGCAGTAGAGGGGGTTTGAAGGTGCAGGCTCCAGTACAATGGCGAGGGGTCAGCATCTTACAGGAGAAATGATGAAGGGCGTCATGAGCTTCTGGGGAGGAGGCAGGTCCATCAGTTAGAGAAAAAAAATGTCATGTCTGAACAGCTAGTGAACATGCATTCATTATGTATCGTTCTGTCATCTTCTTAATTTCACTGACACTAATTCCCTTAATTGATACAATTAAACTACATGTTGACCATTGGAGATCATTAAAACGAAAAGAAAGAAAAAGAAAGTAGCACTTGCATATTTATGGTTAGGCAATGATGACATTTATTTCATCTTTGCATGTTTTAATTTTAATTTTAATTTTTTACTAAAAATTACCTTTTAGCTTCTGTTGTATTGCATAACGAGCCTTTCTCTCTTGGTCCAACTCGCTGCACAATGTGTCTAGCAAAAAAGTAAATGAATAAAAAAATATCATTATCGTTATTTTCAAAAGGGGGCAAATGGAAAAAGAAAGTATGAGGTACTAGCTATATTGGTGCGTGTGCGTGTGCGTGTGCGTGTGCGTGTGTGTGTGTGTGTGTGTGTGTGTGTAATGTATGCTGTTTGCCCCCTGGTATTTAGAGTGACCCTTCTGTGTACTTGAACCCTGTATTTAAACTACTGTGTTGCTGTAACATTAAACCAATCCTTTAAAGGGTGGCATTAGTTGATGTCTACTGCATGTAAGCGATACAGCGCTACATAATGGCCTGTCTATTCAATTTTCCAGAGCATGATTTAGGCGAAAATAACCTTTGCAAACAAAACACTGGGGTTTCAAATTTCTCCCCTTTTGATATCGTAATTTACTCATCTGGAGTAAAAAAAAATCATATTTTTTTGAGTTTACAGGAAAGAGGCAGGACAGAAATTGCCAAGAATTCAATATGCAAGTGTCACTTTTCCTTTTACAGTTTAGTAAGAAAATACCATTTCAATGAACTGATAGGCCTATACATAGTAAAATCCTCAGTGTTCATTTATCCATTTGTAACTAGAGTGTACAAATTTGATCCATTTTTATCACCCTTAATTCCATATCATTTTGTTGTTCCGTAAAGTAAAAATGGACAGTACATTCAGTCTATACTGTATAAGTGTATATCATCACTGACGGGCAGAAACCTTGAATCTCCACGTTTCAAATTTGTATGTTTCTGCTAAAGTAAAGCCCTGCTTCATCATACAAGACTGTCGCACAAGATATAGTGCAAATAGCAGATCTACAAGCACACAACACCTCGCGGTGCGAGGCGTTGTGTTCTTGTAGATCGGCTATTTTCACCATTTTTAAAATGATAAATACAAAACGCATGGTTTTGGACATACAAGGTTTCCACCTGACAACAACGATATTCATGTCATATTCATTATAGACAGACTCCTACCTCGAACTATCTGCAGCTGTTGGACC